>NC_134693.1:106862787-107162787 GCF_050947455.1 Rhinoderma darwinii
GAACAGTTCCAAATATCAGGCAATATTGGCAGAAACCTGCAGGCCTATGCTAAAAAGCTGAAGATGAAGAGGAATTTCACCTTTCAGCACGACAACGACCCAAAGCATGCCTCCAAATCAACAAAAGAATGGCTTCACCAGAAGATCAAAGTTTTGGAATGGCCCAAGCAGAGCCCAGACCTGAATCCCGTTGAAAATCTGTGGGGTGACCTGAAGAGGGCTGTACACTGGAGATGCCCTCGCAATATGACAGATTTGGAGCATGGGAGAGTGGGCAACAATTGCCAAGTCAAGATGTGCCATGCTGATAGACTTCTACCCAAAAAGACTGAACGCTGTCATAAAGTCTAAGGGTAATTCAAGAAAGTATTAGTTAAAAGGGTGTACATATTTATGTAACCACATTATTTTTGTTCTTTATTTTAATTTTTCCACCCTAACAGATTTCAGCTTATTTTTCAATGACATTGTACAGATTATGGGCCACATTTAAGTTGGAAAAGGTGCTGAAATGATTAATCTTGTACTGACTTTGTAACATGACAAAAAGCTGACATTTTAACAGGGGTGGGTAGACTTTTTATATCCACTGTATATATATATATATATATATATATATATATATATATATATATATATATATATATAAATTTATATATATATATATATTTATATATGTATATATACATATAGATATTTATCTATATATATATCTCAATATAGATATATATATATATATATATATATATATATATATATATATATATATATATATATATAGATAGATATAGATAGATAGATAGATAGATAGATAGATAGAACTCCCTTAAAGCGGTTGTCCGGGATTAGAAAAAAGGGTCAGTTTGTTTCTAGAAACAGCACCCCTCTTGCTTAAGGGCTGTGTCTGGAATTGCAGCTTATCACCATTCACTTGACAACTTCTTCAAAATGTCGTCAATGGTGCGATGTTCAGGTTTTTTGCACTTATTTACTTTCCAAAAGTATTGAAAAGAGGAATTGCCACTTGTAGGTGTATTACGGTTTAGGCAAATAGATGAAAATTTATACAATTTTCGAATATACTTGATCAATTTCTCATGATTTTCAAGATCTCTGCCTTATTTCAAGGGGATACAAATCTGTCCTAGTCTTGTGACGGACACACAGATGTACGGCTCATTGCAAGACACAGCTCTGATAACTGTACTGACCTGTAATCTGTCCTGCACCAGTGTGTCCAACACATGGAAGTGAACAATGAATGTTCCTATTGAATGACAACAATCAGAGATCTTGAAAACTGTGAGGAATTGAAATAGAAAGTATATTGGAAAATGGTATTACTTTTCATTATACAATGTGTAACCTTTATTTGCTGAAACCATTTTGCTGTCCTGCCCACTAGTACTAATTTAGCAGTACATCCCAAAAGAGTTTTGTGACTTGAGCTTTTCATGACATGTCAGTCAGACAAGTACTGAAAATACAGAAGTGAAGGCAAGAAATGGAAACTTACAAGTGAGAGCACTCAAAGGTTTCAGTAACTTCCATCAACTTTAATAAAGAATGACTTAATGGGTGGCCCCCTCTGTAAAAGGGGCCCCTATCTACCATGTGCCATTTATAATACTGGTATCTTCTTATGTGGCAGAGTAGCGCCTGGCCCTCTCTAGAACCTCGGCACCCCCTATAGTTACCACCCTGCTTGAATGTGTAACTCTCCTTTACAAGTTAGGCTCTGTTCATATCTCGTCCTGGTTTCTCTTTAAAATGATAACCTGCACGTACTGCCAGATTCGTCGCACGACGGATACCACCAATACCTGACGAACCTCATTGACATACAACAGGGTCTGCTAGGTTGCGTCGTGGTGTTCATGATTTTAATGGGCTTAATAGCACTGTATGCATTGCTATTTGCCCTGCCAAATATAATGGAGGCTTCAAGCTTTTGACACAGATGTGAACAGGGCCTTGCGTGGGAGTCATATCTGGTGACAGGTGATCACTGATGTTTCACATAGGTCACAGGGGTGGGCTCTACATCATCTCTTTAACTCCTTAATGACAGGGACAATTTTGGGCATGAGGACAGAAATTATTTTCTTTTCCTCTTTGCATCCCGGCGCTCATAACTTTTTTATTTTTTCTTCAACGTAGCTGTATGAGAGGAGTTGTACTTTATGTAGGTCCTATTTGTTGGTATATTTACATTATCATTTCATTTATATCAATTTTCATTTGGGCAAAAATGCAGAAAAAAATCAGTTTTGCTACAGTTTTGGTTTATCTATTTTTACTGCATACACCAATATATTTTGTAAAGTTTTTTAATTGTAAAATATATGCATTTGGGTGTGGTTTTTTTTCTTCTAATTTTATTTCTTATTTATAGGATATATAGTCGGACAGCTCTGGAGTCCTTCAATGGTACCTGGGCTGTCTGGCCATATAAGGTATGTCTCAGCTTTGATCGCGGCATTCAAGGGGTTAACGGCGGAGATAAGAGGTTTCTATTATCGCCGCAGTTAGAGCGGGGCTGCGTCGGAGTATTACAGCTGTTGCCACACTCCTGATCAGCATGACATCTATGCTCGTCATGATATGGCAACATCCAGCCGCTCGTGACGACCATAGACGTCATGTGTCGGCAACAGGTTATAGTCTCAAGTTCAATTGTTCAAAACAGTTATCAAAGGATATGTGTAGACACAGTAAACAATTCTGTATATTAAGTGTGAATCCACATATATATATATTTAAAAAAAATGCACAATTCTCAATCACTTTCATTGGTCAGAAGCATCTGGTACCAGTTGAGCTATTTCGAATGTGTCGTCTTCATGAGTGCAGCTTTAGGGGGTGCAGAGGTAACAGTCGCACCCAGGCTCTAGGAACCTCTTGGAGATCAAAGGCCTCTCTGCCACATAAGAAGATGCCAGTATTGTAAATGACACATGGTAGGTGGCGGGACCCTGTTACAGATTTTGCATTGGGGCCAAGGAGCTTCAGGTTACGTCTCTGGTCATCTTTATATTATCAGACATCATGTACAAAATGTCTTATACTTTATATCATTTTAAAATTTATTTCAAAAAGAGATATTGAAGTTAAAGATTCACAATGCTACATACCACTAGTAGTTTGTGCCAATGTAAAGTTTGAGCCTGACAATATTTATTTGTGTTTATCTGCGAGAAAGTCCTAATTGTTATTTATAATTGATTTACACACTCATTTATAAATGGACAGTTTATTCCATTAGAAACATGAAGTCTTGACATTTCAGGATATTCAGATCACCAATGTTTTATTATTAATTCTTAATTCTTCTGGTGTAGCTGCTTAAATGAGTAATGAATGGATGTCATAAGAACGGATGGGGCTAACAGGCATCTAATTAGAGCCAGCATATACATTCATTACTCTCTTGCCTCGAGTTTCCTCTTATACCGATTTTAGACAGGAAAGGTCAGTGGTAAGCTATCACATTGCTGCCCTGCTTGCTGGACAGATGTAACCTTAAGGCTGTGCCTAAGGTTATGGTTGTCCAATTAGTAATATACATGTTTCTTATTTATAACAGGCAATTCCATAGCATGTCTTCTATTTAACAATGAGTTTGACCCTGTTCTGTAACAGTTAATTTATTCATCTATAAAATGCTGATCATATATATATATATATATATATATATATATATATATATATAGAATCCAAAAATCAGGCAGCACTCCAAGGTATAAGCAAGGTAGAAAAAGGTGCTTTATTGGTCCATATACACACGACGTTTCAGCTCAACACAGGAGCCTTTCTCAAGTGAGAAAGGCTTCTGTGTTGAGCTGAAACGTCGTGTGTATATGGACCAATAAAGCACCTTTTTCTACCTTGCTTATACCTTGGAGTGCTGCCTGATTTTTGGATTCTACCACAGCAGGTCTGTTAGCCCTGACCTGGGCAGGTCGGCACCCACCTACGATTTACAAGGCTGTGCGGCTGACATTGTATTTGGACTTTATATATATATATATATATATATATATATATATATATATATATATATATATGTATTTCTATATATATATATATATATATATATATATATATATATATATATATATATATATAAAAACATAGAATGTAGTAACGGCACCAGGACTTCAGGGTAGATGAAAGCAAGGTGGATTTATTCACCTCAACACAGCAACGTTTCGGTTCAACAGGAACCTTTCTCAAGCCATGAAGTCCTGGTGCCGTTACTGTGTTCTATGTTTTTCTCTATTCTGAATTGGGGAATTGATTCATCCCTTGGTGATGAGCACATGGCCTGATTTTTTGGAAGTACTGGAGTGCTGTGTTCATCTATCTTTGTACTGTATATATATATATATATATATATATATATATATATATATATATATATATTGATAGGTAGATTGGTTTTTAGTAATTGCTGATTTGTTATAATATCTCATTATAGATAATGTCAGTAGAAACGAAAAAATCATGTGAATTGGCTTGACATCCCAATAACATGATAATGAATCAAGAAATTTATTTTTATATCAAGAACTTTTCATGGTTCATCCTTACTCTACACTGTAAAATGGAAGACATGATTACTTTTTGCATTTAGGAAAACACAAAAAGTTTCACTTGGTCATATCTCGGCACTTTGCCATATATCCAGTGCCCAGGGCAGGATCGGAGAAATTTTTATGGGATCAGGAAAGCAATTACTTTTTGAATCTTTACAAGATTTAACAGGACGAGATTCAAACCCATCCAAAGCATAAGTCTAATCAACGGACACAAATTTATTAATTTAACCTTTATTTTTGGATGTTCTCCAGTGATTTGATGATCTGGAGTTCTTTTGTCAGAATATTGTTGAGAATTGGACAATGCATGACAAGGAGTGGTAATTTATTCTAAGCGCCACTAGAAATTGAGAACTATGCCTCGTCATAAGTAGTGGATCAGAAGTTATCGCAGCCACCTCAGAGCATATAGAAGAATTAAGACCTTTGTCTAGAAGTACTGGCACCTTTCTGTAAAATTAAGATATTCCTCTAAATTGTTTTACTAAAGGTAAACCTGTTGTGGTTAACAAAATACAGGTTTATGTATCTAGCAACAATCTTAAAGGAAAATCCCTCGTGAGGCAAGCTTTTAAGAAACAGATTTTCATTATTTTTGCTTCTACTATTTATATCGTAGTTTCTAATGGAATAAAACCAAAAATGTTATCCAAAAAAATACTCACATAGCGTCCCAGGTTTAAGCGAAGTAGCAAAATGTGTTGTATATGACTAGTCTCGGCCCTATCACTTCTGCTACTGCTACTGACAGTGTTTTCGTGGTGGCCAATACACAGAATAAAAAGACCATAGCAGCACGCGTCAGGTGAGTGTTCCATATATTTAGCGGATGTGACCTTCATTCAGCCTGCAAATCATCAAACATGGGTCAAAGAAAGTAAATCATGGAGTTTGTGAATGACATTGGGAGATTTATCATATCATGTGGTGGTGTCGGCTGGTAAAATAATCTTTTGTGATCAGTTCTGGGCCAGTGTCAGATGTAAAAATTAATCTCAAAGAACGTTTGTACCAAACCTTGGTGGAATCCAATATCCGACCACATCAAACTTACCTGATAGAATAGATGAAATTGAATTAGGCTACGGACATCGCCACAGTTTCCAGCAATTGAGATGGCCCCAGATCGCTCTTGACGTATTGGTCATAATGTGATATGCATGTTCTTATCCACCTCTACTATGCATGTGTTCGTGATTATTTTCAAAGAGCCATTTTAGCTAGATGCCTTGTAGTATTTTATTTCCTTTTCAGTTACCATTCATTTCACTTACTTGTCAAACTACATATTGGAAAAGCAAGAAGATGAAGGACCAAGAATCTGCTAAACAGACCTATGTTTCTTGTTGTATCATGTTACAAAACCCATTGTCTTGAAACTCAAGGTACTGTTCTTACCAGAGTTGACAAGATAAGGCATCAAGCCCATGGCAAACCTATCGGGACCTGTTTTCTGTTTCACTCCACAAATCATGACCATTACTATGCCGAATGCTGTACTTTTAGAAGCCAGGTTGACAATGGGAAGACAATAAACTAATGAGAATATGACTGAATACTATAGGAAGATTTGTTAGTGTGTATTTACTTAGTAAATTGAGTAAGTTTGGAGTCCATATTATATTGTTATTTTTTTCTCATTAGATAATGCAATATATGGAAATTTAAAGACACTGTGAGGTGGATTGTAAATTATTTAATTAGTTCCTTCTAGGGCCCATTAGATACCAGTCAATCCTCGCAGGCAGGATATCTCCATCTGTCACTGCTGGATTTTTTTTAAAAGTGAAATGTGCCGAGTGCTTTTATTTTTCTTTTCTTCTTCATCTTATGAGTTTTTTGTTCTTTTTTTTCTTTTTTTTTTTTACACTAATGCATGCAAAAAATACAGTTCCCATCTCTTCTCTTGAAAATCATTGGCCAAAAGTCTTGTGTACATTCCCCTCCATCCCTTTTTCCAAACCCTCCCATACCCCCAATTCCAACAAAAAAATTGCAACAGAAAACAAAAAGCCAAAACAGCTTATGTCTCTGAAACCACAAAAGTAAACCTAAAATAATACCTGCAGCTTACTCACAATACGGGACACCCATTTTGAAGGCCGAAATAATTAATTAGAATATCAGTTGTCAGAAACGAATGCTATCACTGAGAAACCATATATTTTATCCAGGTGAATTAATACTTTAAATTAGCCACAAAATGGCTGCCTCCAATGTATGTGAGCATTTTGTGTTCTTTAACATAAAAATTAACCTAAAAACGCCATCACGGCAGTTAGCTAGTCAAGAAACACAGGGAAATGTAGAAGTGACAAAGTTAAAACCATGCACTGATAAACTAGAGAAAGAGATGTTGCAAGCTGACATCATAAAAAAAAAACATAGATAGAGTAACGGGACAATATGGTGCAAAATATAGCTCGAATTTTAATTCATGTAATCTTTGATTTTGAAGATGCATTTGAACAAAAACCATTGAAGACTAGATAGTCCTTAGATTACAACAAGACTTTAAGTTAGGAAGGACTAAAGCTTCTATATTCTCCTGGGTTTCTTATTTAACTCATATGGACTATCCATACATATGACATAGCATTTTTTTATAATCTATTCTCTGTTCTTCTATATTAGTATTATATTTCATTAATAAATACTTTGGAAACTTTGATGAATAATAATATCTATGTTGATTTAAAGGAACACTAAACCTAGAAATTAATTTAAAAAAAGTAAACACAAGAAAAACACGCCCATGGCGTTTCTCAGTCTGCAGGATTTTCTCCTGAAACAAACAATCTTGTAGAAACCTTGCAGAGATCAAGGATTTGCTTCTGTTAATTTTTTTTTTTTTGGCTAGTACATTATCTGGGTGGGGCTTATCTAAGGGGTGTGGTTTTGAGTTTATGGTCTCCTTTTGCAGACAAAAAACAGTAAGGGGGGCGGTTCTTCTGTAGTCGGCAGTAGCATTACAGCTAGACACCGAGTTGTGAGAAGAGACTGGCAAATCCCTTGGTACACATTTAGAAGAATACTTTATATATTTCTCATGGTTTTGAGTGCAATATGAGACAAAGTATGATTATAGGGGAGAGGGGTATTAAGGGAGGAATTTCGGAGATTTGTTTTTATCTCTAGTCTATATTTATTTATTTTCTGTATTTAGTGTTCCATTAAAATGTAAAAATTCTCATTTTAACTTAGCAAACAGATTTTAACTTAGTAAACAGAAGCATACACATACATTAGCAAGTATTGATAGAGTGCCGTAGGTACCTTGTAAGGCTAAATGTGCTTTACGGCCTACTAGAGACAATGCTTACGCATATTCAGTAGATTTTATGTTATTATGCAACTACAGGTTGAGAATGATTTGAATTTACAATAATTTGACATATATTTACTATAACTGTCTTTAAGAGTGCAAGATAAGTCAAAGACATTTAGCGCCTTCCCTTTGGCTAGCTAAGAAGATTGAGAACTATGGTATTTCAGAAGAAGAGGTAATGTTATAAGTTAGTCTTCAAACATTAATAAGTGATGAAATGAGGTCACTATGAAATTCCAAATAAAACTAAATGAACTAATTAATTAGTTTTGGATAGAAGCAAGGTTTTTGAGTCCATATTAAATTCAGGTCTAATGGAATTTATTATGCTGACTCAAACTTCTTTAGTATTCATGGTCAACATACCTGTACATCACAAAGCATTTAAATAAACTTTGGAGAAGCTATTTTTAGCTTACGATGGCAAATTCCATTTAAGGTCACTATTTCATTAGTGTAAGCAGGACAGACTTTTCTCCAGAGGTCTGATGGAAAATTCACCATATCGTTAGATTGCTGCTTTATTGCCAGCTTTGTGTCACAACTCATTGCTATCAATTTAGACAAGTACTGAAGAAACTGGAGAAGAAGATTATCATTTAAAATTATTAAGGAAATGGTGTTCTCTGGGCTAGGTAGTGCATGAGATCAGCTTGCAACATTTAGAGCAATATATATACTTTTTTTTAACAAAATGCTAAAAATGAATGAAAATATTCAGCAACAAAAATATGTAAATGGGAAAAAGAGTCACCAATACAGCATGTGGAGACGTGGAGGGGGAGTGTTAAAAAGGGGAGGAGGTCTGTGCCAGAAAATTCCCTGTGCAGAACTCACAAATCTCTTTGTCTCCCCTCTGTGAGGATACATCCCCACCTCTAATGTAAACTTTAATTGCAAACTGTAGTGCTTCAGCACCACAATTCTCAGCAGAGACATGTCCACAGCCCTAGCCGGCCCTTAGCACCTTGATAGGTGTAATTTACAGTTTCTGTTGAGCAGATACTCCCTTCCAGTAATCCAAGATATCGTGCAAGTCCTCCCCTTTGGCAAACTGGACCTTTTTGCGCAAAGCATGTCCAGCTGCTATGTAGACCTCCTCCCGGGTGTGTTTTTTATAAGGACGGAAGCGCTCCCAAATCTTGTGGGTGTTTTCAGTGGAGTACTCTGGACTGGAGGAGTATCCAGAGAAATGGTGTCTCGGTGACAGTTGGGAGTAGCTAGAGTCCCTCTTGGAGCGGGAAAGTGGCTTCAGAAAGCTGACTCTCTGGCTTAATGTATCGGCACTTTCCTCATAATACAGAGCAGGAAAGGAGTGACGGTGTTCACTACAATGATAGGAAGGCTTGACATCTAAATGGTGGACTCCAGAAGAAGATACTAGTGGAAGGCGATCCATATGGCTATTCAGAGGGCTGCTCTTCTCAATATACTTGGAGTCACACTTTAGAGGCTGATCAGGTACATCCAAGCTAAATACTCTGGCACTTTTAATGGAGCCACTAGACGAAATGCTGCAACGTTTCTTCGCAACTGTGGCAGCGTCTGCACTCAGCTGCCGCTGAAGAGGGTGAACACCGTCTTTGTATGGAGGAGAGAGGAAGCTCAACCGTTCCAGGTGACCCGAAGAACTGGCTGGGATTGACTGGCAATCGTAGCCCAGCTCCGGGTCCCCCCCGCCTAAAAAAGAAGCCGTGTCTAGTTTTAGGGCATCAATGCAATTATTGATAATTTGGTTCACTTTATCTACCTCCTTAGCAATTGTTGATATTTCAGATGCTGAGCCCTCACCATTGTCTAGTTCACGAAAATCTTCTTCATCTTCATCCCCTCCTGAAATCCCTCTTTGACCTCTTTCTAATCCTTCGCCACTTCGTACTTCCATGTAGTTTGTTCCCTTTGGACCTTTGGGTGTTCCCATTTGAGAATTCATAGTTTTGGAACAAATGCCTTTATCTCCACTTCCAAGGCCAGAAACTGAAGTAGGCAGTGAAGAAATGCGAGATATAGGGATAGGATGTTCTGACATCTTCTGTGATGAATGAGGCCCAAGACATGGGTCAACATCTGAACCATAACGCATTTCAAGAATAGTCTTTTTAACATTGAGGGATTTTTTCTTTTCTTCTTGCATTCTCTTCTTTCTTAAGCAGTAATATACAACTCCCAGTATGATAACCATGCCAAAGAGGCAGCCCAATATGGTCATGATATAGTGTGTAGTGGTAGAAGTGTTGGGAGAAAATTCTTCCTTATCCTTAGAACGAGTGAATACAAAGAGGCAGGTATGGTTGTAGCGTTTAGAGTTGCGAATGGAAGCCACACAGAAAGTGTAATTGACATGAGCTTTCAACTTGTCCAAGGTGATATATTCCTTCTTGTGCTTCAAAGTTGTTACATCATATACAAAACTATTATTATACTGCACCAAAATATACATCTTTTTATAAGGATATGGAATAGTGACAATCAAAGTGGCTGAACTTCCAGTTACATGATGAATTTCAATGGTGGGCAAAATGGAAGAGTCAGTAGTAGATGGAGGCGTTGACTCAGGGTAAAGAATGTCGCCAGGATTATAGCCAGAATTTTCATCTGGATCATGTAAGGAATCTGGTATAAGTGGAGTTGGCCTTTCGCGTGCAACAGAAAAGATTCCACCATTTTTGCATCGAGCTTGAAGAACCGTTATAGCATTTCGGCTGTGGTGAGGCCTGGGGCTTAAGAGTGGGAAACCCGCAAACTCTCGAGGACTTTCACACTGTAAGCGATCATAATTTCGAGTGAAATTGTTAAACATGACAAGCCAATCAAGAAAGCTATAGAGTTCACAACCACAATGAAAAGGATTCCCAGCCAGTTCACATGCCATAAGTGCTTGAAGACCAACAAAGGTAGAACTATCCAGCCTTTGGAGTCGATTAGAGGATAAGTCAATGCTTATAAGGCTCAAACATTCAGAGAAAGCTCCTGGGGTCACCACCTCTATCAGGTTATGCTGAACAAAGAGGAACTGTAACCTGGGCATACCCCTAAGCATTCCCTCAGACAAATTGGTTAACTTGTTATAACCAAGCTGAAGAATCTGTAAATTGGATTGTCCAAGGAAGGCTCCATCTTCAATGTAGGAAATCTCATTCTTGGTAAGGTTCAAATCTGTTAGGTTTCCAAAGCGAGATAGAGAAGCATAGCCAATTATCTTTAACTTATTTTCATTAAGCCTGAGATCATGAACTGTACTGTTGATATGCTGAGGAATGGTCTCATAAGGTGGTTGATTCTGACTACATATAGCCAACCAAACATAACCCTTGTCCCCCTCAATTAGCCAGCAATCACTATGTGCTCCTGGTGGGAGGTATGAGAAAAAAAAAGTTATTGTCACAAAGACCCACCAGCATAACATGATGCCCATATCAAGAATGAAGGGCCAAGGCAAGAGATGATGTCCAACTCCGGAGATTTGTGCCTAAGTTAAAAAATTCTTTGTTCCACAGTCCTTCTGAAGATTCTGTGCATCATGTTCTACAGGACAGGATATGAGAGCAGGTCTCCTTTAAATAAAACAATCTAATCGACTGGGTTGCTCCACGTTAGCGACAGTTACTCATTTGTATCTTCACATCTTCTATCGAGCCTTGGTAACTTAGGATGGACCGAAAGAATAATTGGAGACAGAGGACAGAGAATGTGTATGTGTGTGCCAGCCGCCTCAGTGCCCTTGAATGTAGATTTTAAGAGATGAATCCGTCTCTGTGTCTGTCCATCTCCAGCTGCCACCAGAATCTGAAAAAACGAGAAACAAGACTACATCAGCAGAGGAGGAAATAGGAGGGAGAGAGGAAAAAAGGCAGATGCTTTTAGGTGGAGAAGAGATGGATATAGAGAGGAAGGGAAATCATGGTTCATAGATGGGACTAAAAGTAATAGAAGAAATTCTTGATAATGAATAAAGGAAAAGATACCATCCAAGAGAGAGGGGAAAAAAATGAGACTTAGGCAAGTGGAAGTAGGTGATAAATATGTAAATGATCCTCACGCTACACAGAAGGGGGAGTCAGAGGGAGATCAGAAGATATAGCAGCTATCAAAGCCAGTGGGTTGAAAGATAAAGATAGAAAGAGTGAAAGAATGAGGATTGAAGAAGTTGATGTCAATTAAAGCAGACAAGAACCAGCACAAAATCAACTCAACTTCTACCATCATGGGGCACTTTCTGGGCATTAATAAACTCTACATAAAGATGCTGTTTGTCAGATATTCTCTCTTTCCTTAGTGTTTATAGTAGAAAATATTCCCAAATGAATTAAAGACACATTGTTTCTACATCTGACATAGTCATAGAGAAGATAAATATAGGTCATCGCTTCACACAGAAACTACATTCCCTTTCATATTGATGTATGAGACGATTATTTGCTGTGTAAGAGAAACTATTATTCCCTAATTGCCGTATACTTAAAACAAACAACAGCAATTTAGTGGCTGCATAGTTGGCTGCTTGGGTTGGCATCACTTGGATCTGCCTTAAATAAGAGGAGAAAATCTTCCCAGATGTTTGCTTGTACGGCAGTATCAGCATAAATAAGCTGTTTGGCGGCAAAGAGAGGCGGGGGCAGGGCTAGCTTGGTGGAAAGCTTCCTATCCTCTTCACATGATACAAAGCTCATATTCCCTATTGACATTATGGACTATGGTACTATCAAACTGAGAACCAGGGACAGCTTGTGCTCATGTTTTTTAAAGAGGCTCTGTCACCAGATTTTGCAACCCCTATCTGCTATTGCAGCAGATAGGCGCTGCAATGTAGATTACAGTAACGCTTTTATTTTTAAAAAAACGAGCATTTTTGGCCAAGTTATGACCATTTTTGTATTTATGCAAATGAGGCTTGCAAAAGTCCAAGTGGGCGTGTTTAAAGTAAAAGTCCAACTGGGCATGTATTATGTGCGTACATCGGGGCGTTTTTACTACTTTTACTAGCTGGGCGTTATGACGAGAAGTATCATCCACTTCTCTTCAGAACGCCCAGCTTCTGGCAGTGCAGATCTGTGACGTTACTCACTTCCTGCCCCAGGTCCTGCATCGTGTCGGCCACATCGGCACCAGTTGATTCTGCAGCAGCATCAGCGTTTGCAGGTAAGTAGCTACATCGACTTACCTGCAAACGCTGATGCTGCTGCAGAATCAACTGTAGCCTCTGGTGCCGATGTGTCCTCGCTCGTCTGACACGATGCAGGACCTGTGAGTGACGTCACAGCGTGATCTCTCGAGAACACGCTGTGTGTCTGCACTGCCAGAAGCTGGGCGTTCTGAAGAGAAGTGGATGATACTTCTCGTCAGAATGCCCAGCTAGTAAAAGTAGTAAAAACGCCCCGATGTACGCACATAATACACGCCCAGTTGGACTTTTACTTTAAACACGCCCACTTGGACTTTTGCAAGCCTCATTTGCATAAATACAAAAATGGTCATAACTTGGCCAAAAATGCTTGTTTTTTAAAAATAAAAACGTTACTGTAATCTACATTGCAGCGCCTATCTGCTGCAATAGCAGATAGGGGTTGCAAAATCTGGTGACAGAGCCTCTTTAATATCTCGATATGGGAGGAGTCCGTCTATGGTAGCGTAGTGTAATTGTGATTAATTGCATTGAAGTGTGACCTCCTCATTGTATGTCTTCGATACAGACTTAGAGAGTGATGATCTTTATATAATGTTATAACTTGACGGCAGATTTTCAGGACAGCATCAGAGGGTGCATAGGTTCTATAAAAGTAGATTAAAAGGAGAGCAAATAATAGTTTAACGTTTAATATCTACTTATTGATAAATCTTTAATCAAACAATATATAAAGTCAAATATTGAATGCCATTGCTGGACATAAACTGGAGAAGGTCATGTAATTCTGCATTTTATAAGGGATAGTGATTTCTAGAATAAAGCAGGTTTAAAACCCAAAAATAAAAACCACATACAAATATTTTCAGGTAATGAATACAGTTGTAAATTGGTTATAACACACTCCATAAAGTGTAAATGGAGTCATAGCTAGGGCTCATGTACAAGGCCATATTACGTACGGCATCTATAGAAGTACATGGGGTCTCTACTAGTTCTCCTGATGAATCCAACAGAAAAAAAATTGAGTCTTTCAGACTCTTCAGATATTCTCCCGTAAACGCATTGATTATGGGGGAGAATATCTCCATACACACTGAGCTCAACGAAGCCTGTACAGTAGTTCAAGAGGGCCATGCAGAACCACACTAATAATATAATATTCCCAGGAATTATAAAGAGGAATAGAAGGGATTTGCTCCACTTTATATATGTATTTTCAGTGTGGTTATTTGCTGACATTGTCAATAATATTTACTAGTAGAAGTTGGTGTGATTTCTGCATCATCCATGCTACTTCATATAACATTGTGTCCTTGTATTACGACATGATCCCTACTTATTACTGTCTATGGAGATTTGGTCAGCCAGGACCCACGCCAAGTGGCAACATCAGCTCCATGCAGTCGCATCCTGACTCCAGATTACTCAGATTATGTTTCTATGTCACATAAATGACTCTGTACAACTCTACATAATACATATACAGGTAAGCCACAACATCGACATTGTGCCGTTTAGTATTTTGAAATGACTTTAAAGAGGACCTGTCAGTTCTTCGGATATTTCTATTTTAGTAAATATTGCATTCCCATAAAATAATAATCCTGGAGCATCTTTTCTTAGAACTTTAGACTGTATCATTCCTCTGTTATTCCTCCTACAAATTTATGAGTGGATGTTAGCAGTTGGGAGTGTGTCCCTACACAGACTGACATTGTCCAATCAGTGCTGACAGTTTCAGACACTGTAAGAACACACCCCTTTGAGAAGGGTAATGGTAACACGCAGTTGTCAATTTATTCATAAATATCTAGGATGGATAACAGAGGAACGGCACAATGCAGAGTTCTAAGAAAAGATGCACCAGAATTGTGGTTTTATGGGAAATACAAGTTTTCACTAGAAAATACATGTAAGGAGAGCTGACAGGTCCTCTTTTAGAAGATACTGCTCTGCTTTCCTAAATATTACAACTCCAGTTATTCTACAATATAGAATATACGGCAATAGAATATAATAAGCGCATTGTAAAACTTGGATTCATACTATACTACAACGTACATAGCATATGCCAAGTGTCCATGCAAAATGTTGTGTAAATGTTGACATCCATGTCACTTGGATGCAGAGCCAGATTATGGTTAAATGGAGCTCTTGGCAGGGTAACACTTTTTGGCTCCCGCCCTTTGTCTGTTATAACTATGTTAGCTGTCGATCATCCAGAATATTAGTCACAGATCCACTTAATGAAGTGTTCCTCTACATGACGTAGGAGCTTATGCTCCTATCACTGGCGTAGCTATAGCGGTCGCAGCGGTCGCAATTGCGACCGGGCCCCGAAGCCAGGGGGGCCCACAGCCCCCCGCACCACTATAGTAACAGACTTTACTTACCTTCCTGGCTCCGGATCGCAGCGGAGGTCCTGACGTCAAGCGCTGTGCGCAGCGCATGATGTCCCAGCGCTATGCGCCGCGCACAGCATCGAGACGACAGAACTACCGCCGTGGCTGAAGAGGAAGGTAAGATTAGCCCTGACTGGCGGGGTCCGACTCCCGGGTCCCGCCAGTCAGCTGTTTTGAAGGGGCTGCAGCACTCGTACGAGAGCTGCCTCCCCTTCATTCCGGTCACTTCATTCCGGTCACACTGTGAATCGGTGTCGGCGATTCACAGTGTGAGCGAGTAGTGAAATGAAGGGAAGCAGCTCTCGTACGGGTGCTGCGGCCCCTTCAAAACAGCTGATTTGCGGGTCCCGGGAGACACATCAGCTATTGATGGCCTATCCTGTGGATAGGCCATCAATGTTTAGGGACTGCACAACCCCTAAGCCTACGATGTAACAGGCTTAGGGGGCCCATGAGACAGGATCACAGATTGTGTGATGCTGTCTGCTGGGCCCTGTATCTAAGCCAATCACATGGTAGGCTTAGATACATGGCCCATGCATGATCCTGTCTGCTGGGCCCTGTATCTAAGCCAATCACATGGTAGGCTTAGATACATGGCCCATGTGTGATCCTGTCTGATGGGCCCTGTATCTAAGCCAATCACATGGTAGGCTTAGATACATGGCCCATGTGTGATCCTCTCTGATGGGCCCTGTATATAAGCCTACTACACTATAGGTTTAGATACAGGGCCCCAGCACACAGTAATCTTATACTGTATAAGATTACTGTCTGCTGGACCCTGTATCTAAGCCTACGTTGTGGTAGGCTTAGATACAGGGTCCCACAGACAGTATCACACATGGGCCCTGTAACTAAGCCTAACACATGTGTTACTAATCGTTTTTCTTGTGTGTTTTCTTACAGGTTCGGTCGTTGGACTACGTCGGATTCCAGGACTACTTCGATGACGGCTTTTTTTTATTATCAATAAAATGGTTAATGAGGGTTGTGTGTTTTTTTTTTTATTTCAATAAAATATTTTTTCTATGTCTTTGTGTTTTTTTTTAAACTATATTACTACCGCCTTAATAATGGCCGCCAGCTGATTGACAGTATCCATTGCTAAGGCGGGGCTTAGTGTTAGCTGGTGCAGAGGCCAACACTAACCCCCTTTATTACCCCGGTACCCACCGCCACCAGGGGTGCTGGGAAGAGCCGGGTACCATCCAGTACTTGACCATCTGTAGTGATGGTCGGCCACTGGGGTGGCCGCAGGCTGGTATTATCAGGAGTGGAAAGGCCAGATACAGTGGCCCTTCCCACCCTGGTAATGCTAGGCTGCTGCTGCTTTATTGTATCTGGCTGGTTATGAAAAATGGGGGGACCCCACGTCATTTAAAAAAATAAAAATATAATAATAATTGGAAAGAACGATGTCGGGTTCCCCCCCAATTTTCATAACCAGCTGGATACAACACAGCAGCAGCAGGCAGCATTACCAGGGTGGGAAGGGCCACGGTTTTTGGCCTTCCCCAGCCTAATACTACCAGCCTGCGGCCACCCCAGTGCCTGCTCGTCACTACAGATGGTCGGGTACTGGTTCGTACCCGGCTCTTCCCAGTACTCCTGGTGGCGGTGGGTACCGGGGTAATAATGGGGGTTAGTGTTAGCCTCTGCACCGGCTAACATTAAGCCCCGCCTTAGTAATGGAGGTTGTCAATCAGCCGGCGGCCATTACTAAGGCGGTGATAATAAAGTTTAAAAAGATACAAGCACATAGAAAAAATATTTTATTGAAATAAAAAAACACAACCCTCATTAACCATTTTATTGAGAATAAAAAAAACGCCGTCATTGAAGTCCTCGAATCCGAAGTCCAACAACCGAACCTGTAAAAAAACACAAACACACAAAAATAATCAGTAACACATAAAGAAGCAAAACAATTATTATTCTTACCTTTCCTGGGTCCAGCGCTGGAGCCGCAAAGTCAGCGAGCTGAGCCCTGTATCTAATCCAATCATGTGTGATACTGTCTGCTGGGTCCTGTATCTAATCCTATCATGTGTTATACTGTCTGCTGAGCCACTGTATCTAATCCTATCATGTGTGATACTGTCTGCTAGGCCCTATATCTAATCCAATCATGTGTGATACTGTCTGCTGAGCCACTGTATCTAATCGTATCATGTGTGATACTGTCTGCTGGGCCACTGTATCTAATCTTATCATGTGTGATACTGTCTGCTAGGCCCTATATCTAATCCAATCATGTGTGATACTGTCTGCTGAGCCACTGTATCTAATCCTATCATGTGTGATACTGTCTGCTGGGCCCTATATCTAATCCAATCATGTGTGATACTGTCTGCTGGGCCGTATCTCTAATCCTATCATGTGTGATACTGTCTGCTGAGCCGCTGTATCTAATCCTATCATGTTTGATACTGTCTGCTGGGCCCTATATCTAATCCTATCATGTGTGATACTGTCTGCTGAGCCACTGTATCTAATCCTATCATGTGTGATACTGTCTGCTGGGCCCTATCTCTAATCCTATCATATGTAATACTGTCTGCTCAGCCACTGTATCTAATCCTATCATGTGTGATACTGTCTGCTGAGCCAATGTATCTAATCATATCCATAGTTTATAGGGTCGTAGTGCTATAGATATGCTATGCTGTGTCCTATACACAATTTTTTTTGGGGCGGACACATATGTATTGGGGCTATTTCCCCTGACATTTTAAGCCCTGAGTGTATGGTCACACGGCAGCGTCCGTTACGGCTGAAATTAAGTGGATGTAAATGTGCTGTACTCACTTATATCGTCTGCAGAGCTCCTGTGTATAAGTGGCATCTACCACTATATGGTCGCTATATGGTGGTAATATTGGTCTTTGTATAGTGGTTTTTATTCAGTAACTGTATGGAGGTATTATTCAGTCACTATGTGGTTATGGTTTGGCAGTATTATCCAGTAACAGTAGGGGGGTATTATTCAGTCACTACAGATGTAACCATCTTTAACTTGACTCTGATAACCTGCTGCTGCGTGATATCACACAACAAAAGCCATTATAAAGTCATTGAAAAAGTCAACATAAGAGATCTAGCCATTGTTTATTTAATGCGTTAAAAGTCAAGATAAAGACGACTATATCTGTATGTGGTTATGATGTGGCAGTATTATAATGTGTTATTATTGGCAATATTGGTCTTTCTATTGTGTTTTTTATTCAGTAACAGTATGGGAGTATTATTTAGTCACTATCTGGTTATGGTGTGGCAGTATTATTCAGTAACAGTATAGGGGTATTATTCAGTTACTATGTGGTTATGGTGTGGCGGTATTATTTGGACCTTATATTGTGTTATTATTGGTAATATTGGTCTTATAATAGTGAGTTGTCTTCAGTAACATTATGCATGTAATATTTCTTCTGGTATAGTTGTATGATATAATAACTGTATATGTATATAGATAATTTTTTGTGTGAGAGGGGGGACATATGCTTTGGGGCTTGGAACACTCCTCGAGGTAATAGAAATCAGTGATGCAATTCTCTGCAAACCGCCTTCTGAATTGACTGCATTGACTGGGGCCGAAGCAGAGAAGGAGTGCAGAGTGGTGAGTGGAAACCAACCATCGCTCGCTCCCCAGACCTTTAAGGCATTATTTATACTTTGTGGGGACACTTGGGGGACATTATACTGTGTGTTGGCACTAAAGGGGACATTATACGGTGGAGGAGGGCAATAAGGGGCATTATACTGTGTGAGGGCATTAAAGGGGGCATAATACTGCATGGTGGGCACTAAAGAGGGCAATATACTGTGTGGGGGGCTCTAAAGGGGGCATTATAATGTGTGTGGGGCATAACTGGGTATTATATTGGGTGGGAGCAGTAAAGGTGGCGTTATACTGTGTGTGGGGCAGTAAAGGGGGTATTATACTGAGGGGGCAGCTATGGGGGCATTATACTGTATGGGTCAGCTATGGGGGCATTATACTGTGTGAAGGCACTAAAGATGGCATTATACTGTGTGTGGGCATAACGAGCCATTATACTGTGTGGAGCAGTAAAGTTGGCATTATGCTGTGTGTGGGGCACTACGGGGCATTATACTCTGAGGGGCAGCTATGGGGCATTATACTGTATGGAGAAGCTATGGTGCAATATACTGTATGGGGGCACTAAAGGGGCATTATACTGTGGGGGAGGGCACTAAAGGGGCAATATACTGTGTGAGGGCACTAAAAAGGGCAGTATACTTTGTGGGGCATTAGACTCTTATGGGGCATTTTTTTTATGATGAGGTGGGGCGCTAAATGAAAATTTCGCACAGGGCGCCATCTATCCTAAGGCCAACCCTGCCTGCACTCATGATCTTGTACTTAATGTGTTAAGGCTCTAGAAATAAGTATGGACTTGACTAATTTTAAAAAACACATCAGTAGATAATGAACCGATTAGATAATAAAATAAACTGAATTTGAATATTTAAGTGCCCAATACTGTCATGTATAAGAATATTACAGATCGCTGAGGAGTGCCATGACATATACCTTTTATACAGGTCACAGAATTTATTTCCAACTTCTAATATTCCTAATAATATATATTACATAGTTACATAGTTACATAGTTAGTACGGCTGAAAAAAGACACATGTCCATCAAGTTCAACCAAGGGAAGGGAAAAGGGAAGGAAAAATTTCTACACATAGGAGCTAATATTTTTTTGTTCTAGGAAATGATCTAACCCTTTTTTAAAGCCATCTACTGTCCCTGCTGTGACCAGCTCCTGCGGTAGGCTATTCCATAAATTCACAGTTCTCACTGTAAAGAAGCCTTGTCGCCTCTGCAGCTTGAACCTTTTTTTCTCCAGACGGAGGGAGTGCCCCCTTGTTTTTTGAGGGGGTTTTACAAGGAACAGGATTTCACCATATTTTTTGTATGTGCCATTAATATATTTATATAAGTTAATCATGTCCCCCCTTAGTCGTCTTTTTTCAAGGCTAAATAGGTTTAATTCTTTCAATCTTTCCTCATAACTTAAATTCTCCATGCCCCTTATTAGCTTCGTTGCTCCTCTTTGTATTTTTTCCAACTCCAGGGCATCCTTTCTATGAACTGGAGCCCAGAACTGAACTGCATATTCTAGATGAGGCCTCACTAATGCTTTGTAAAGTGGCATTATTACATCCCTGTCCCGCGAGTCCATGCCTCTTTTAATACACGACAATATCCTGCTGGCCTTTGAAGCAGCTGATTGACACTGCATGCTGTTATTGAGTTTATGATTTACAAGTACACCCAGATCCTTCTCAACAAGTGAATCCGCCAGTGTAGCGCCGCCTAGGACATATGATGCATGCAGGTTGTTGGTACCAAGATGCATAACTTTACATTTATCTACATTAAACTTCATTTGCCAAGTGGACGCCCAAACACTTAGTTTGTTTAAATCTGCCTGTAATTCATGAACATCTTCCATAGTCTGAACTATATTACATAGCTTGGTGTCATCTGCAAAAATAGAAATAGTGCTATTAATCCCTTCCTCTATATCATTAATAAATAAGTTGAATAATAGTGGTCCCAGCACTGAACCCTGGGGTACACCACTTATAACCGGGGACCATTCAGAGAAGGAATCATTGACCACAACCCTCTGGATACGGTCCTTGAGCCAATTCTCAATCCAATTACAAACTATATTTTATAAACCTATAGTCCTTAATTTACCCATTAGGCGTCTATGGGGGACAGTGTCAAATGCCTTTGCAAAGTCCAAAAACACTAAATCCACAGCGGCCCCTCTGTCTAGACTTCTGCTCACCTCTTCATAAAAACAGATTAGGTTAGTTTGACAACTTCTGTCCTTAGTAAAACCGTGCTGGCTGTCACTTATAATGCTATTTATTGTCACATAATCCTGTATATAGTCCCTCAATATTAGGTATCAATATCTGTTATTATACACCTCAGCTGCTGCAGAACCAGTTTTTGAGGAGGAAATGTGTGTCAATCACAGATTGAACAAATAGGGGGTCTGAAGTCTAAGGTGTATATTACAGTGTGACCCCCTATAGTGTGACTCCAGAAGGGGCTGGACGGAGCCTGCAGGGCTGAAGGGAAGCCTCCATGACCTCCCTGGTAGGGAAAGTGTTAACTTGTGAGGGAGAGTTGGAGGGAGTTGGAGGGGGTCAGGGAGGAGTCAGGGGGCCGTTGCTGCTCTTCCCGCTGTTTTCGGCATTGAGCCGGAAGCAGCGGAGGGAGTAACACAGTAAGGACAAGCTCCCTGTTGCCCGCGCTCGTACAGCATGTCAGAGGCATTTTTGTTAGAGCAGCTGCGAGCTGCTGCTGTGCACCACGGTCCCGGATGGCTGGAGGAGACCGTGGCTGCATTAGCGAGGATCCCGGACGCCGTGTTGCCATGTCAGGCCCGGCGTTCGGGGTCTGTTGCAGGGGACAGGCTCCCCTCCCCCGGCCCCCTTCCTAGCATGGCGGCGGGGGGGGAGTCGGCAACAACTGCTCCTGTCCGGAGCAGGCAGAGAGCGTTGCCGGGGGTGACGGCGACGCAGGCCAGGTCGACCCGTCCCTCCCGGCGGTCTCGACCTCCAGAGCGCCTTAGTCCTCAGACAGTCCCGCGGACACGGCGTCGCAGAGGGAGCCCGATCTCGGACGCTGCAGGCCAGGCAGCTGGGGGGACCGCCCCTTCCCAGGCCCTGCGTCCTGGCAGGAATCCCAAGCCGCGACGGGGTCCGGCGGTGAGCAGGGAGTCGCAGGCCGGGCTCCCTGTCACCCCTCCACCATCGGATGGAAGATCTGGAAGACGAGGTACGGCCGCCCCGCCTGGTGATGTTCCGGCCAGGGGGCAGGCCTCTTCAGGATCAGCGAGACGGACGCCTAGATCTGCAGTGACGTTGAGGCAACAGGTCCAGTCGGAAGTCTGGGTTCCATCGGTCGGGCGGCAGGTTGCCGGCCCATCAGTCAGCGCTTCATCATCTCCGATCCGAAGATGTCGGTGGGATGGCCAGTCGTCTGCGAGAGAGGAGCTGGAGGAAGGTGAACTGGACGTGTATCGTCGAGGTCAGGATGGTCCGGCTGACGGGAACACAGCGCCTGTGCGGCCCGGTGAGTGTGTAACTCCATCATTGTCGTATCCAGCGATTTTTATGTCGGGTGTCAGCGGGGGGGCTGCTAGCGTCGCATCGGTGGCCGGTAGTGGCGCGGGCGGGCGCGATGGCGCGGGTCTGGCAGATTTAGTGGGTTGCTTGAGGGAGCTGGTCGGGCGCCTGGATAGGGCGGCGGCGCCGGTAGTTTCGGAAGTGTCCCCGGCGGTAGTGTGGGAGGGCCCCAGGGACGTGGGATTGGTACAGGCGCGGCCCGTGCTGGCAGTTAGGGAGGCGGTCGCGGTGTCGGTACAGACCGAGGCACAAAAGGATGGCGATCGGGTGCATATTGATGACCGTGCTCGGGGGGAGGTGTACGTTTGTTTCGAGGGTCCGTTGGGGGCGCATTTAAAGCAGGAGGTGCGCGAGCGGATCTGGAAGGACGAATATGTGGAGATTTTTTCTCTCTTGCCGCTCGCTAAATTTAATTTGGATAAGAGCAAGCGGGACGAGAGTAAAAAGGACGAGGAAGAACGGCGGCGGTATAGGCTTATCCCGCAAACGTTCGTTAATTGGTCGCAGGCGTTCGCCATATTGGCTAGTGTGATAGGGGAAAAGGCGCCGGAAAATTGTTCGGCGTTGTTTTGTTATTTTGATGCCATTGGGGAGGCTCATAGGGCGTATGGGGGTCAGGCGTGGCTGCGGTACGATGAGCAATTCCGTCAGCGAAAAGCGGTTCGGCCGGCGATTCGGTGGGACCAGAAGGATATTGCTCTCTGGTTACGGGTTACGGCTCCGGTTAGGCAGTCCTTTCCCGGGAGCGCCGGCCAGGGAGGCCAGTCTAGTCAGGTTGGACAAAGCGGCGGGGGAAAGGCGGGTTTTTGCTGGCAATTTAATGAAGGCCAGTGTAAGTTCGGGGCCACGTGCAAGTTCAAGCACGTGTGTTCCGAGTGTAATGGGGCTTCACACGGGGCGGCAAAATGTATGCGGAAAAAGAGGTCAGGAAACCAGCCCTCCGCGGCTGGTCAAGGGGGTGTCGCCGGTGAGGGTGGAAAAGATGGCCCCTTATCTAAATGAGTATCCGGATAGGGCGGCGGCTAAGTTGCTTTACGAAGGGTTTCGGGTTGGTTTTGTTATTCCTCCGCCTCCTTATGAGGTTCCGGTTACGCGGAGGAATTTAAAATCGGCTTACTTGCATGCAAAAGTCGTGTCGGAAAAGTTGTTAAAAGAAGTTTCGTTGGGCCGCATGTCGGGGCCGTTTGTTGAGTCGCCGGTAAAAGATTTAGTTGTGTCCCCGTTGGGTATTGTCCCTAAACGCGAGCCCGGAAAATTTCGTTTGATTCAACATTTATCGTATCCCAAGGGTTCGTCGGTAAATGACGGGATTGATCACGAGTTGTGCTCCGTAGTTGATACCTCATTCGATAAGGCGGTGGGGTTAGTGCGGGCTGCGGGTCCAGGTGCGCTGCTAGCAAAAACCGACATCGAGGCGGCGTTCAGGTTGTTGCCGGTTCATCCAGAAAGCCAACGGCTGTTGGGTTGTTTTTGGAATGGGGCTTTTTACGTGGATCGGTGCCTTCCGATGGGGTGTTCCCTTTCTTGTGCATACTTCGAGGCGTTTAGTAGCTTCGTGGAGTGGGTAACGAGGGGAGTATCCGGGGTCGACTCGTTGATCCATTACTTAGATGATTTTTTGTGCGTTGGCCCGGGCGGTTCGCCGGTTTGCGGTAATTTGCTTCATGCACTGCAGAAGGTGGCGAGGGATTTTGGGATTCCTTTGGCGCCAGAAAAAACGGAGGGCCCGGTAGCGACGATTTGTTTTTTGGGAATCGAAATAGACTCGGTGGCAATGGAGTGTCGTCTCCCTGCGGATAAGTTGGGTGCTTTGAGGCTGGAGGTTCGGCGGGCTTGTAGAATGAAGAAAATGACGCTGCGGGAGCTTCAGTCGCTGCTGGGGAAGTTGAATTTCGCCTGCCGGATTATGCCGATGGGGAGGGTGTTTGGTAGGAGGTTGGCGGCGGCAACGGCGGGAGTGCGTGCGCCGCATCATTTTGTGCGGCTCAAGGAGGAGCACCGAGCTGATCTTCAGGTTTGGGATGACTTCTTGGGCCAGTACAATGGTCGCTCGCTATGGATGGCCCCAGCGCAGGATACGAGTGATTTGAATATTTTTACGGATGCGGCTGGGGCGGGCGGTTTTGGAGCTTACGGGGGAGGTCCGTGGTGCGCAGGTCAATGGCCGGCTAGCTGGGTGTCCAGTGGACTCACGCGGAATCTGGCCCTGCTCGAGCTGTTTCCCATCGTGGTGGCGGCTACCATTTGGGGGGACAGGCTCAGGGATAAGAAGGTCCGTTTTTACTGCGACAACATGGGGGTGGTGCTTGCCATTAATAACATCACGGCGTCCTCTCCTCCGGTAGTTCAATTGTTGCGACATTTAGTGTTGGTGTGTTTGTCGTTGAACGCGTGGGTGGTGGCGGTGCATGTCCCGGGTGTACGGAATTGTATCGCTGATGCTCTTTCTCGCTCGCAGTGGGACCGGTTTCGGCAATTGGCACCGGGAGCGGAACGTTTTGGTTTGGCTTGTCCGGAGCATCTTTGGGATCTGGTATCGGTCCCGTAGAACAACTGTTACAAAGGTCTTTGGCGCGCACGACGTGGAGTGCTTATGCTGCTTGTTGGAGGCAGTGGGAGGAGTGGGTAAGAGAGTTGGGTGACGTCAATACGGATAGAGACAGGTTGGTGGCACTTTTGTACTGGTTAGGGGACGCCTGGGAGGCGGGGTTTTCAGTGGCGAAGGTGAACCGGTTCATATCTGCGGTGGCGTTTGGGTTTAAGTTGCGGGGCTTTCAGGATGTATCGAAGGAATTTCTGGTATCGCAGGCTTTGAAGGGGTTGCGCCGAGGTAGGGTGGAGGCGGATAGTAGAAGGCCTGTGTCGTTTGCTTTGCTTAGCTCGTTGGGCGGTTCATTAGCATCGGTCTGTCGTTCTTCAGACGAAATGGATTTGTTTCGGTTGGCTTTTTCGTTAGCGTTCTTTGGGGCATTTGGAATAGGTGAGTTGGTGTCGCCAAGTACCAAACAGGCAGGGGGGCTGAGATCTGGGGAGGTGAGCCTATTCGCAGATCGGCTGGAGGTATGGTTGCGTCGGTCAAAAACTGACCAAGTAGGGAAGGGAAAACTGATAGTTTTGTTCGCCCTCCCGGGGTCGGTTATGTGCCCAGTAGAGTGCATGCGGGGTTTTACGCCAAACAGGGGGTCTCCAGATTTGCCTTTGTTACGTCATGTGGACGGGTCGTTTTTGTCCAGGTTTCAGTTTGGAGCTGTATTTAAAAAATGTTTGACGGCGGTTGGTGTCGCGGCAGGCTCATATTCATCTCATTCCTTCAGGATTGGCGCAGCAACAGAAGCGGGGCGCTGGGGGTTGGATGATGAGGGGGTGAGGCGTATTGGTCGTTGGGAGTCCAACAGGTTTAAGTCCTATGTCCGCCCCCATATGTTATGAATTTTGTTGTTAACGCTTTAAAAATGTTATATGGTGGTGCCTAATTGTTTTTCCGTTTCAGATTCGCCTCCGTGTTTGGTGTGGTTGATGGGTCATTCTTACGTGCACTGGGGGGCTTTGAGGGCGGACGTCCGCCCGGATGGTCGCCAGTTGCGCATTCCGCGACAGGATGCGGTTGTGCATTGGCTGGGTTTTAGAGGTATGTCGTGGAGCAGGGTGTTGGCGGAATTCCAGACATATGCTCGGCTTGATAGGGTTCCGGAGGTCTTAGTGTTGCACGTGGGTGGGAATGACTTAGGAGTCCGCCCCTTTCGTGAGTTGGTGCGGGATATCAAACATGATATGTTGTGTTTGTGGGTATCTTATCCCAAGTTGGTGATAGTGTGGTCGGACATAGTCCCAAGAAAGCACTGGCGGTTAGCTAGATCTGTGGAGAGAGTCAATAAGGCTCGCATTAAAGTTAATCGGGCGGTGTCCCGTTTTGTGGCAAAAAACGGGGGCATTTGCCTGAGGCATAGGGATTTGGAGTCAGGAGTGGGGAATTTCTGGAGGAGTGACGGGGTTCATCTGACCGAGGTTGGCATTGATCTTTGGAGCTTGGCGATAGCAGAAGGCATAGAAAGGGCGGTGGTGGTGTGGAGGAACTCACAGGCTTAAGGTGGTCAAGGCCTGTTTCGCTGTGGCGGGGGGAGTCCTTGAGGCCAGTCAGTACAAAATGGTGGGGGGGTCGCATCGGGGGTATGCGTCCCCCAAAAAAGGTACATGGTTGAAGACTTCATCGGGTGTTATCCCTTTGAAGTGGTCTTCTGGTAGAAGGTATATCACTTGAAGGCTTCATCGGGTGTTATCCCTTTGAAGTGGACTTCT
Source organism: Rhinoderma darwinii (assembly GCF_050947455.1). Lineage (NCBI taxonomy): Eukaryota > Metazoa > Chordata > Amphibia > Anura > Rhinodermatidae > Rhinoderma > Rhinoderma darwinii. Next base: position 106,889,725 of record NC_134693.1, read on the forward strand.
AGTGGTCGGTATATCACTTGAGGGCTTCATCGGGTGTTATCCCCTTGAAGTGGACTTCTAGTGGTTGGAGCCATCTGCAGAGGTGAACGGTGCTTCCGAGCTGGTTTACGGCTGGAGGTAATTAGTGGTTTGCAGATGGCTAACTCGGTGTGTTCTTAAAAAAGGAATATCTGAAAGGGCTTCAAGGACTTCCTCTGCTCGGGTTAATGTTAACGTTAAATTGTTATTTACGTTTCTGACCCATGTTGGGTCATGTGAATTATTAGGAGGAATTCTCTGGTGGATTCCTAACTAGTTATCCGAAGGTTTCGGATTTAAATTGTTTTTATAAAACTGTAAAATTAATAAACGGCTGCTGTGGCCATTTCACATCCAACCTCGGTGTCACGTGTCTTTCCTAAAGGTGGGGGTGGGGGGATAGGATGGGTTAAAGGAAGGTTCGTTAACACACGACTCTACTTAGGCAGGTCAAGAAGGGGCTGGACGGAGCCTGCAGGGCTGAAGGGAAGCCTCCATGACCTCCCTGGTAGGGAAAGGGTTAACTTGTGAGGGAGAGTTGGAGGGAGTTGGAGGGGGTCAGGGAGGAGTCAGGGGGCCGTTGCTGCTCTTCCCGCTGTTTTCGGCATTGAGCCGGAAGCAGCGGAGGGAGTAACACAGTAAGGACAAGCTCCCACCCTCCCGCCCTTGGTTTGTTACGTGGTGGGTCTTTGCGTACGTCCATATAGGAGTGTTGTTTTTTATTTGTGTGCTTATCTAACATGTTTTTCCTTTTTTCCTGAGTAGGTTCTGGTGTCATGGCAGCTGGCGGGGGGAGTCCTTGAGGCCAGTCAGTACAAAATGGTGGGGGGGTCGCATCGGGGGTATGCGTCCCCCAAAAAAGGTACATGGTTGAAGACTTCATCGGGTGTTATCCCTTTGAAGTGGTCTTCTGGTAGAAGGTATATCACTTGAAGGCTTCATCGGGTGTTATCCCTTTGAAGTGGACTTCTAGTGGTCGGTATATCACTTGAGGGCTTCATCGGGTGTTATCCCCTTGAAGTGGACTTCTAGTGGTTGGAGCCATCTGCAGAGGTGAACGGTGCTTCCGAGCTGGTTTACGGCTGGAGGTAATTAGTGGTTTGCAGATGGCTAACTCGGTGTGTTCTTAAAAAAGGAATATCTGAAAGGGCTTCAAGGACTTCCTCTGCTCGGGTTAATGTTAACGTTAAATTGTTATTTACGTTTCTGACCCATGTTGGGTCATGTGAATTATTAGGAGGAATTCTCTGGTGGATTCCTAACTAGTTATCCGAAGGTTTCGGATTTAAATTGTTTTTATAAAACTGTAAAATTAATAAACGGCTGCTGTGGCCATTTCACATCCAACCTCGGTGTCACGTGTCTTTCCTAAAGGTGGGGGTGGGGGGATAGGATGGGTTAAAGGAAGGTTCGTTAACACACGACTCTACTTAGGCAGGTCAAGAAGGGGCTGGACGGAGCCTGCAGGGCTGAAGGGAAGCCTCCATGACCTCCCTGGTAGGGAAAGGGTTAACTTGTGAGGGAGAGTTGGAGGGAGTTGGAGGGGGTCAGGGAGGAGTCAGGGGGCCGTTGCTGCTCTTCCCGCTGTTTTCGGCATTGAGCCGGAAGCAGCGGAGGGAGTAACACAGTAAGGACAAGCTCCCACCCTCCCGCCCTTGGTTTGTTACGTGGTGGGTCTTTGCGTACGTCCATATAGGAGTGTTGTTTTTTATTTGTGTGCTTATCTAACATGTTTTTCCTTTTTTCCTGAGTAGGTTCTGGTGTCATGGCAGCTGGCGGGGGGAGTCCTTGAGGCCAGTCAGTACAAAATGGTGGGGGGGTCGCATCGGGGGTATGCGTCCCCCAAAAAAGGTACATGGTTGAAGACTTCATCGGGTGTTATCCCTTTGAAGTGGTCTTCTGGTAGAAGGTATATCACTTGAAGGCTTCATCGGGTGTTATCCCTTTGAAGTGGACTTCTAGTGGTCGGTATATCACTTGAGGGCTTCATCGGGTGTTATCCCCTTGAAGTGGACTTCTAGTGGTTGGAGCCATCTGCAGAGGTGAACGGTGCTTCCGAGCTGGTTTACGGCTGGAGGTAATTAGTGGTTTGCAGATGGCTAACTCGGTGTGTTCTTAAAAAAGGAATATCTGAAAGGGCTTCAAGGACTTCCTCTGCTCGGGTTAATGTTAACGTTAAATTGTTATTTACGTTTCTGACCCATGTTGGGTCATGTGAATTATTAGGAGGAATTCTCTGGTGGATTCCTAACTAGTTATCCGAAGGTTTCGGATTTAAATTGTTTTTATAAAACTGTAAAATTAATAAACGGCTGCTGTGGCCATTTCACATCCAACCTCGGTGTCACGTGTCTTTCCTAAAGGTGGGGGTGGGGGGATAGGATGGGTTAAAGGAAGGTTCGTTAACACACGACTCTACTTAGGCAGGTCATGTATATTTTGAGCCTCAGCGTGTACCCAGGTGTCAGCCACAATGGTCCTCTAGTGTAAAGGCCCTTTTACACCAGCAAATTATCTGGCAAATGAGCGTTTACAAAACGCTCGTTCCTGATAATTGGCCTATGTAAACATGTAAACAGGGCAACGATCAGCCGATGAACGAGCAAACGCTTGTTCATCGGCTGATTGTATAGTTTACGCAGCCTAAAAAAATATCGTTGTCGGCAGCACATCTCCCTGCGCTGCCGACATGATAGAAATGTATTCGGATGAGCAACCGGAGTAACAAGCGCTCATCCCCATACATTACTGATAATAGCTTCTTGTAAAAGAAGCAAACGAGCGCCGATCAACGAGCTGTCTGCGATCGTCACCCGTTTACATAGCCCTCGTCGGGTCGTGTAATAGGACCTTTAGTCACAGCCACCGCCACCACTGCAAGCCAGAATGTCCCCCCTAGTTCAATCCACAGTCAGTTTTTCTTGGCATTGCTCTGCTCTCTTTTTTTTTGTATGAGAAGCACGTCTGACCAGAGGTCAGAACAAGAGGAAGAGATCACTTCAGCTGAGGGAGAAGCAAGCAGTGCCTATGTGGTGATAATCATCCCTACATAATTGGTGTGTGCTGACATCACAACATGGCGATTATGAAACTATTATATGCAGACTCGTCAATGGAAATTTTCCACTGATGTGTATTATAGTCTAATTATTAGAATTGCCTGGCAGAGGGAAGCAGAGTTTGGCTCTGGGGGCTGGGGATTTGCGACTCCCCAGTGCTGTCCTAAGTAGGTTGTAGACCACTTTTTCCAGCCATCTGTGGCTTGAAAATGGGGCACAAGCTACAGATTGGTACATAAGCTATATTATGTCATCGAATAACATATAGCCTGCTAACATCCTCATAGAATTCAATGCCCTTTAATCTGCTTGCTGCATTAACTCAATATTAGCAAGATTCTGGTAAAACAAATAATAAGTCTTACATTTTATCAATCAATGTGTGTTCAGTAAATAATATCTTTTGTGATTCGCACTACACACACTAATGAAACTAAAAGTTATTGATTTTATAATGTAATAATGGCCGAGGAAGGGAATCATGTTTAGAGTGTCGACTGTAGAGGCTTATGAGAGTCCTGATTTAGTCTGTCGTACTGGCCTCATTTATAAAGACACACATCTGTCAGAGGACTTAATTATTGTAGTGCATATTATAAGGAAAATCCCAGGCATGTCTGCCCTCACAGATTCCTTCCAGTGGATCGTGTAGGACAAGAGGATTAGATGGTACTAGATGTGCATTTAGTGCATACTTCTGCCTGCAGATTATGACACTAACGCCTCATGCACACGAACGTGTGTGCCGTCCGAATCCTGTCAGTGATCCGAGTAAAGATATGACATCTTCTATCTTTCCTCGGAATTGGAGACTCGGACCATTTTTCACTGACCCGATTCACCCGCTAAAGGTAATGGGTCCATGAAGACTATCGTCGGGTGCCACTCGGATCTCGGATGCTGTCAAAAATGGCTCGAGTGGCACAACTGTCGTGTGCAAGAGACCTAATAGTGGGTTCCCATGTAGCGCAATCACAAAGGAATTATGTGCGGAAAATCCACAGCATTTACTCTAGCAGCGTGTGGATGAGCTTTGAACAAATTTCATCCACACGCTGCGGGAAAAATACGCTGAGAAAACGTGTATAAATTGACCTGCGGTGCATTTTTTTAATCCATAGAATGTCAATTTATGCTGCGAAATCGTTGCACTTTTGTCGCGGGTTTACCCAATATAATTTAAAAGGGAGGTAAACGCCAACAAATAGCAAATGTAAACTTACCCCCCTGATGTTGTCATAGCGACGGTTCCTTTTCTCCCCGGCTGTTCCCCGTGCACCTCGGCCTCTGCCGCCAATCATAGGCTGTTGTGGTCACGTGGGCTGCAGCGTCATAACAGAAAGCCGGACTGCACGGAGACCAGAGGGTCAGCTCTGTTTCCACATTGGCGATTCCGGTCGGAAATCTGCACCACAATTTGGTGCAGTTGTTCAACTGGAATTCCCTGCGGGTTCTAGGTCGGGTGCGCTGCATACTTTTATGCAGCGCATATGACCTGTAGGAACATACCTTAAATGATATGGTGTGGCAAGACACCATTGGTGAATACTAATTATCTTTATAGATTTGCATTAGAAATTAATCAAGTAAAACCATCTCAGTATCTTTTACTGACACCATTGATTGGAAAGACATTGCTTGATTCTCAGATCTCTTGACATGTTAGTGGTTTCGAGGAACAATGGGTTTTTAATATGAGAAAAGGGAAAAATAACACAACTGCAAAAACATCTAAACATGTTGGAAACCAATATGTGATATTGGGCGCTTATAATCAATCGCGATTGATAGCTCATGACCCAAATCTAATATGGCGCCATGTTTGAAATTTATTGTCATAACCAACAAGTTGATGAGCCGTCTCTCTGATCTTAGACCTTCTACTTTGCAACATCAGAGAATTTGATCATATAGAGATCAAAATCGAGATACAAAATTGTATTGATGTTTTCTAACATAGCGAGGGCTCACACCAGCCAATTTTCCTTTATTAACTTATTGAAATATTACTTGTAAAATTGCAAAAATTGTAATAATGTAAAAAGCATTTATGTGCGTGTGTGAATGTCATGGTATATTTGTGTGCAGTCTTATCCACTACTTTATTATTTCCAGTTAATTGTTTCAGCCTCAGGCTATTGGACAGTGTTCCTGGAATTCTGCAATGTGATTTACAGAGGTTTCCAAGCTGCCGATAATAAAACGCAAGAACCCAAGATCCGGCAAGACTTCACATTGTGATGTCACTGGCAGCCCAAGAGCATCAGGCCAATAACATTATGGTATTTGTAAAAGCTGCAGAGCTTATCCTACTCAGCGATCTTCTCAATCTAGCACCATAACTGGACTGCAGAACATTACACCACGCTTTCTCTCCTAGATCACATCTGACATGAGATAGAAAACGAGAGGCTGCTGTGCGTAAGTCCCAGCTGAGAAGCAGTAGAGCATGATATTACTGTGCTAAGTGGACTCTGTTAGAAATTTATGTTTTAACCCCCACCATCCTAGGAGAGATGTCCTGAGACTAATGGGTTTGATATTTGTACTGACAGGTGAGAGCTTTTTCATAACCCTTTACCTACAAAAGGCAGTTTTGGATCTGTACATTCACACAGATAAAATAAGTGTATATTAAGTTTAAGATTAAAATTAAGATCATGTAGCAGCACGGTGGTTTTGCAACACTGGGCTCCTAGGTTCGAATCCAACCAAGGACAACATGTGTATGGAGTTTGTATGTTTGCCTGGGTTTCCTCCAATTGGCTTTCTAGGAAATTGCTTCTAGCGTGTGTCTGAGATGTGTCTACGGGTCACTCCACCCCCGTTTCGCCAGGTCCGGCAGTTGCTGTACACAGATTCCAGGCGGGAACTAGTTGATTGAGGGACCCGCATGCGTGCGTCTCTCCCGATTCTGTTCAACTTCCGTAACTCCCATAGAGTAGAATAAAAGTTTATAGCATTTCCATAGCATATCTATTATCAGAATTATTTTTGTGTCCATGAATTTTGTTAACCTGCAGCTTTCTGTATTGGTCTCATTCCTACGGTACTCAGTGAAAGAACCAACTAAGTCGGCAACGCAAGTCAGGCAGATACAGATGCGGTTTACGTAGTTGGGTAAGCCAAGTGTCATGTGTCAGTAGTCAAGCAGAACTGGGTATACTGTAACACAACGGTTATTTCAGTACGGTAGTTAGACGAGCCAAGGATTCAGGTACAGTATTCAAGCAGAGCTGGGTATGCATTACAGTTGGGAGCAAGGCAGAAGAGGAGTAAAAAAAGCTGGGTCAAATCAGGAGTCAAAACATAATAGCAGGAGATAGCAAAATAACACATGGCTCGCAGGGAAATCTACACCTACTGTATAACTGGCACTAAGGCCAGTGCATTGTCGTTTTACTTCTGAATTCCGGCGGCTGGAAGGACGAGACGGCACTGGTTCATGGTGGGGTAAGTATGTTACACTTCCCTTTTAATTTTCATAAATATGATGTCGCTGCCAGCATCATGTATTTGCCAATATTTGCTAATGTTGCCAATGGAGATGAGCAATTCTATGAAAATTCTTCTTGACAACGTATTGCCGGCAGGCAAATTTTCTATTACAGAGCGATATTTGCTGCATAAGACAAAGGAGGCAGCAATACAGATTCACGGGCCAGCATTTCAACCTACATTGACTTATATGCGGCACATATTGCTCCGTAATGGGAAATTCACCCATTGCAGAGAAGGCTAGTTGTCAAAAATCAACCATGTGAAGCCAGCAGCAATGTTTTTCACATTATATGGGAACAATGAACTGTACTATGCTGGGGTTTTGGGCTTTGTAGAAGTGCTGCCATAGGGAAGGCGTAGTTTAGAGGAGGTGAAGCGCTATCAGAGAGAATGGGATATGCTGTCACATGGAATAAGTAGAAATGAGATGCACTGTATTATGTGGGCACTGTACGACATTGTAGTGGTATAGTTTGAACATTGCACATTATATATTTATTTGGGATTTTTCCATCAACCATTAAATTATCCCCTCGTGTATATTTTCAATTCAATATACAGACAGAATTGTTGGAGAGTGTCTCCTGCTTTAATGGATATATCAATGTATATTAAAGATAACCGTCACCTGCCCACAAAACTGCAGCTGACATCTCAGATTGCAAGCACCTTACAGATTCTGGCGCTTTTTTTTTTTTTAACTTCTAGACCCCGCCATTCCTGAGTTATGGGTGCCGCTAGTTTTGGTGCCCTATATGCAAATGTAGCCTTTGACTGTCAAGTGGGCGGTTACCCCTTGGCAAGAAAACGGTGTTAACTCCCCACTATTCCATCAAAGAACTTATCGGGAATCAAAACAAATGGCACCGATATCTCAGGAATGGTGGGGCCTAAATAATAATTTTAAAAAAAATCGCCAGAATCTGTGAGGCGTCTGTAATCTGAGGTGTCAGCTGCAGTTTTTTGGGCAGGTATAAGGTCCTCTTTAAATATGTGACCACAAGTACTTTGCCAATCCAGGCAAGTTTTGTTTTGCTTTTATCTCTATCTTTTATCTCTATCTTTAGCTCCTCATATAGCTCCTCAAATACATGCACAGTATATATATATATATATATATATATATATATATATATATATATATATATATATTTATATATATATATATATTTATTTTGTATCACAGGATGTTTCACAAATACAAGTTAGTATGTACAAACAGCAATATAACAAAGTAGATGTGGACGGTTATTTGCTGCTAGATTACCTAAAAGTTTGGCAAGTTTTACTGTTGTCTTCTGGCCAGTTAGAGTAGCACTGAACTAAGAAGTAGAATGTGTTCATCTCCAGTGTGTACATGTAGAATAGGATGACTTCGTTTAATATGGTTGAAGTGGACACGATCAATGAAATGTGTCATTGACATCTTTTTGCTAGTGAGGGCTGATTAAAACATGCAATAGTTATGTTTTTAATTTACGTGACTGATCTACATACGATTCTCATGTGAAGTACTACTTGTGATATCAGGGGTTTAGACAGAAAGGAGTGGACTTAAAGGAGTCGAGGAGCCGTCTTGGCATTTGTGACTGACAAAGAGGGCTGTAAGAGCAACACAAACCATTTACATATAGAAAACATTCGATTTTAGTTCCCCAATTGACACTTGCTAGCTACCCACATGTGAACATAGCCTAAAGAGGTTCTATTATGGGGGAACAATCGTATCTGCTGAAGCTCTTATATGACTCTGGTGTACAAACTGACACCTGTGCAAGCTGCACTCTAGTACAAAAAAATGTGTAGACTTTTTGAAGGAGTAATACAAAAAAACTCTCTGACCACTGTATGGAACGGTTACTGTAACCTCGGTACGCTAAGATTCATTATTCATTGTTTTTCCCTAATTAAAGTGGTTCTCTACTGAAATGTATTTTTAGAAAAATCATATGATGAATACAGGCTTACAAAGGGAATGACATGGCCTGCTTTTCACCTTTTCTACTGTCAGCATGAGGCCAATCCAGCTGTGGGCTGAAGATCTGAGTCATTTGAGATAGACTGGTTAGTATTGACATGCTATCTAAGGCTCAGTTCACATCAGGGTTGAGCACTACGTTTATTTTGCAAATGCTAGTGGTGTGTACATCCAAAGTGCCAATAGACTTCTATTTGCCAGACATATGCCAAAAAATGTCCCTTTGTTATATATTTGGCTGGTATATTTGGCTTATCTTTTTTTTTTTTCAAGTGTATAAATGCATACAAATGGTTTCCACAAAAAAACAAACCATACAATAAATATACTAAATAGTATATTTAAAAAAAAGAAAGAGGAAACAATGTAAGTCGTATGCAACTTTATACGTATACAGCCTCCATTTGGCAGCACTCTACAAATGTTGTGCCCAAATGAACTTAGTGCCTTGCAGCCTGAGGCCTTTAAATAGTGTTGTCTGGTGGTTCAACCCTAGGAGCCAGTCTTTGATTACTAAAGTCTTCAGGTCAGGGTTGAATTGGCAATACCTGAAATATTAATTATGTTTTTGTAGATATAAATTTAGATGAAGGCCCTTAACAAGTTTCCACCAAAGCTGTCAAAATTTGACTAAAATTGTGAGTTAAGAATTTTTAAAATGCAAGAAAACTGAAATACACTAAATTCAACTGTTTCTATTTGATATATTCTTCTAAAATATGAGATTATTTTTTTCTTGTCCTGTTTTTGTTTTCACCTAATAAAGTACAGGTAACTGATGACATTGGGCTCATGTGTGTTCTAGGTGACATCCTTCTAAATATCCTTGAATATTCTTACAAATCAATGGAAACATTAAAGGGGTTTTCCAGTATTAAAAAAAACCATGATTGCTTTCTTACAGAAACAGCGCCACATCTGTCAATAGGTTGTGTCTGGTATTACAGTTAAGTTCTATTGAAGTGAGGTTAGGCAGTGTTGTTGAAAGAAAGCATCCATGTTTCTTTAATTAGTGTACAACCCTTTTATTATCCAACTTTCGATGCAATTGGTCCTCCAACCATTTACCAACAACTCTCTCTACCTAGGGATCCCTCAATTTCCAAAATCAGCAGAGGAACAGTGGTTAACAAAGACATTGCATACTGTGTAGGATTGAGGTTAGGGTAACGCTACTCAACCACAACACCTACATATTATATATAATGTATGTCAATCAAACCGATTATGGAGAGATAGTGCAAAAAGGGAGGATCCTATAAGGCGCTGCCACGCAGCAGCGCCTTATAGGATCCTCCCTTTTCCCACTATCTCTCCATATTCTAACAAGCGGTGACCTTTTGGTTTACCGGTTTGGATCCCGGCAGCAGCATTTGTGGATTTTCTTATCACCTTATCCAAGCACTACCTGGGTGAGCATAACAGTCTATGATCAACATCTCACCCTAACTCAATTGACCTGTACTATGTGGCGCCGTGCTTTTTGCTTTTCTGTTTAATCAAACCGATTGTATTGCAATACTTTGTCAGTAGAGTTGTTCTATAGCGTTTTTCATAAAATAGAAATAATGAGATGGAAAATTAATCCCAACCAGGCCTTCTGCATCCATGTTCCATGGTATTATACTTTCTTGTTATTTGTTCTTATATCTGAGGTGTAATAATAGGAGCCTAACACTCTAATATTATGACATTTCCTTGTAAATGCTTCTTCTTCATCCATTTATGATTCATTTTTAATCTTATTCTGCATCAAGCAAGGGACCAACTTTATTTATCTATTTCCTTCCAGTATTATGCCCCTGCAGACTGTTATCTTGGAACCCAAATAGTAAAGTAAGACAAACTAATTAAAAGTATGCTCAACCATATTGTACATTTTTGGTGCTCTTTTTGCAATACCTTTTCATGGGATTAGGGCATGACCACACATGGCGGAATTCCTCCGCAACTGTCCGCATCAATGCCGCACAGAATCTGCGTTGCAGATTCTGCAGCGGATCTGCACAAAATGTGCAGAAAATTGATGCGGACTGGCCGCTGCGGACTGCAGGAAAAGTGCTTCTCTTCTCCCTATTCAGTGCAGGATAGAGAGAAGGGACAGCACTTTCCCTAGTGAAAGTCAAAGAAATTCATACTTACCGCCCGTTGTCTTGGTGACGCGTCCCTCTTTCGGCATCCGGCCCGACCTCCCTGGATGACGCTCCAGTCCATGTGACCGCTGCAGCCTGTGCTTGGCCTGTGATTGGCTGCAGCCGTCACTTACACTGAAACGTCATCCTGGGAGGCCGGACTGGAGACAGACGCAGGGAGTTCTCGGTAAGTATGAACTTATATGTTTTTTTACAGATACATGTATATTGAGATCGGTAGTCACTGTCCCGGGTGCAGAAACAGTTACTGCCGATCGCGTAACTCTTTCAGCACCCTGGACAGTGACTATTTACAGACGTCTCCTAGCAACGCTCCCGTCATTACGGGAGCCCCATTGACTTCCTCAGTCTGGCTGTAGACCTAGAAATACATAGGTCCAGCCAGAATGAAGAAATGTCATGGTAGTAAAAACAATACGCTCCGCAGCACACATAAGATCTGCGGACTTCATTGCGGAATTTTGACTCTCCATTGAAGTCAATGGAGAAATTCCGCCATGAGTCCGCAACCAGTCCGCCACTGCTCCGCAACAGACAGAGCATGCTGCGGACACCAAATTCCGCTCCGCAGCCTATGCTCCGCAGCGGAATTGTACGCATCGTGTAAACGAACACTGCTAAATTAAAGTGAAAGTCAATGGAGAAACGGCTCCGCTGCGGATTAACGCTGCGGAGTGTCCGCAGCGGAATTTAAGTGAAATTCCGCTATGTGTGAACCCGCCCTTACTGTTCCGATTAATCAAAATATATCAGCATTGGTATACTATTGTGACTTAAAGCATCTACCACTACAGTTGCAGATCATCAAAACCCAATAAAGATTTACGCATACAAATCCCTGTACTGATCTAATAGCCATTCTCATACCCTCTGCTCAAGTTACTGAACGGGAAACATGCCTTATCTGATTCTAAAATAATGGATCCTAATAAATCTTCTTATATCTTTCCCCATAAGGAGCCCCTATCAAGTCTTCGTTAAGTGGTCATGATAACTTTTCAATTACCCTGTCTTTCATGCGCCACAGTGGTTCATTCTATAACGGTGTCCATAATTTCTCGCTATAACTTTTCATTTCCACTGTAATAAATCCTTTCTTATATAAACCATAATTCTGTTTTCTTTGAACTTACAAAAAAAGCTTTCTCCCATTATATTTGCTCTTAAATGTTTCCACTAACGTGTTCTGTCATCTTCAGAACTGTAACAAAACCGCTCCTTGCAGAGTCTGATCTCTTGATAATTCCTTATCCCATTAGTTGCAGTTTCTACAAAAACGGTTCAGAGTGCAAACTCTGGAGCAAGCCTAGAAGAAGAAGTGTCGTGGTGCTTCCATTGTCAGGTTGCCAATTCGTTTTAGATGGGGGCAGCGTTGGACTGTGGTCCCTTGGACCCACCAGAGGAGATGATTCTGAGGGCCCACCCTCCATCTATATAGTACATGTCCACTTTTAATTTCATCATAGTCCTTGTTGTTATCATTGTACACACAGGACATATCTTCAATAAGGTCTAACAGGTAATTTATGAATTATCTCATAAGAAATGTCTTCTGCTGGACCTTTAAGGCCCATTATTGTGTCAGAACCTGGGCCCACCGGAGGATCCTCTGGGTCTCTGATGAGCCAGTATGACCCTGAGTGCGGGTCACAGTGGATGGTCCCTGTTTTAGACTAGTGATAGGCTATCAATGACTGTCCTGAGACCACCCCTTCAAGGAATTTCATAACTGACAATTCCTTAGTATAGTCTTATCAGAATTACTCCCTTTCCAAAAGAAATTCCCGTGTAGAATACATCCTAAGGTTACCCAGTTTGTTGCTTCCATAATTAATAATATAAAATCCCTTCAAAAGACAACTTTGAATTTCCATCTTTTACAGGTTGACCACATTATCACAATGCATCTATAGCTGTAAAGTGGAAATGGGTTTTGGTCACCCTTTGACAGTCCACTAAATATAAAGTTAAAAATAATACAAGTGAAAGGTGTTATTTTATTTCTTGAAACACTTTTGCAATGATGTCACCTATTTAATTCACAGCATGATGTTTTATAGAAGTTTTACAAGCTTGCAAAGACATTTATGCATATTATAAAGTAAATAATACACGTGGTTCCATATGGTCAAAAATATTTCTTATCACACATATGTCATCCTGTTTCTTTGTCACAACCCTGTGTATTTTTACAATTCTATGCTTATATGGTATATGAACATACAATAACTAAACAAAAAGAAAGGCATGAACTTATAAAGAGGGAACTACAAAAAGGTGCTTCTTCCCTTATCACATCACATTTTTGCCCAACGTTAAGTGTGTAAGACAGGAAAGCTAAATGTTAGCCCAAACGGAAGCCAAAAGAGTGTCTCCTCCGTCTGGCTGCTATACGACGGTTTGACTTTTTTTTTAATGTATGGAATAACGTAGTAGACCAAGCTATTCCATACAATGGGATCCCGAAACAAACATATGTTTTTCAACATGGCAGCATTTGAGGGACATATGCCCCTCTATGGCATATGTCACAAGCATCTGCTAAATGTATACTTCATGAGCTTTTCATTAGCTTTTAATGGCATATATGTTAAAAGGGTCCCATAAAAGTCAATGGGTGACAGATGCCACAGTTAGGCATCTAACTGTCACAGTCTACGTTTAGCATATACGTAGGCAATTTGCAGCGTAGACATTAAACATAGGCCAAAAAACATGATGTGAACAGGGCTTTAAGATGAAAACTGAAAGGAGTTGTGTGGCTCACAAAACCTATTTTTAAATACCCTTTTAAAAAATTCTGAGCGAATACAGGTTGCTCCTAATACTTTGGAGGACCTGGCATGTTTATGTGTTGATTTCAATAAGAACTGTACAATGCTTTTCCCTGTAGTGGTGCTGCAGGCAGTGGCGAATCCCCATAGGTCCATTGTGGGCGGCCGCCCGGGGCACGAAGCTCCCGGGGGGCCCATGGCCGAGCAAAAACCACATCTTAGTTTTGTCACTTCGTTTTGTCAAGTTTTTGCTGCGAATCGCGGCAAAAAACGCAACAATACTGAAGGCCCCTAGAATCAATTGTATCCGCATTCAAAGGATGCAGATAAAATTCACATCACTGGCAAGTCAAGGGAACTTTCCCTTCCCCGCCATTCGGCTGTGTGTGGCACTATCTACAGCGGGTTGTACAAGGGGGGGGCCGCTGTGTAGCTCTATATACAAGGGGGTGCTGTGTAGCACTATATATAAGGGGGGGGGGGGCGCTGTTTAGCACTATATACAAGGGGGCGCTGTGTAGCACTATATACAAGGGGGAGTGCTATGTAGCACTATATACAAGGCGGGAGTGCTGTGTAGCACTGTATACAAGCGTGGGCTCTGTATATACAAGGGAGGGGGCTGTGTAGCACTATATACAAGGTAGGGGAACTGTGTGGAACTTTATACAAGGGGGGCTGTGTGGCACTATATATACAAGGGAGTAGCACTATATAGAAGGGAGGGGGCTGTGTGGCACTATATACAAGAGGGACTGTGTGGCACTATCTACTAAGAGGGGGTTGTGTGGCACTATCTACTAAGGGGGGTGGTGTGGAACTATGTATAAGTGGGAGGACTGTGTTGCTCTCTACAGGGGGTTGTGTGTGGCGCTATCCACAGGGGGTGCGTGTGGCGCTATCTATAGGAGGTGTGTGTGGCTCTATGTACATGGGCTGTGTTTGCAGCTATCTACAGGGGATGTGTGTGGCACTATCTACAGGGGCCTGTGTGTGGCATTATCTACAGGGGCCTGTGTGTGGCGCTATCTACAGGGGGCTGTGTGTGGTGCTAATTATAGGGGGGTGTGGCACTATCTACAGGGGGCTGTGTGTGGAGCTATCTACAGGGGGCTATGTGTGGAGCTATCTACTGTGTGTGGTGCTTTACTTTACAGTGTTTGACACAATTATATTCAGGGGCACAGTGTTTGGTACTATTTTATTCAGGGGCACAGTGTATGGTGCTATTATATTTAGGGGCACAGTGTGTAGTATCATGAGAATTTTATCGTCGTTTATAGGTGTAGATATGTTGGAAAAGTGAGGAGCCGAAGACATCTGAGTGGCAAATTCTGTAGAAATGGGTCATGACCGGGAGAAGTCGTTATGAAGTCTGGACCGTCACCTAATTATTATGTGGGTCGTGCTCCCATATAAAGTATGGGAGCACGGTCCGTAAAAAGAAAAAACAGGACATGTCCTATCTTTTGAGGAGCCTTTCTACGGCACGGACACTTTCCTGTAAATATACAGGAAGGTGTCCATGGGCAATAGAAGTGAATGGGTTCGTAATTACGGACAAATCCTACGGTCGTTTGCATGGGGCCTTACAACACATAATTGGGTATTTAAATAGTGAGTTTTTACTCTATCTATACCGTAAGTCAACCTCCCGAGCAACGCCGAGTATAAAAGCTAGTACTCAATAATGTCCTACCAAATCTCATATGGCCACAGGGCCGGCATTAGGGGGGGCAAACTGGGCAATTGCCCAGTGCCCCCATCCTCTTAGGTCCCCCTGCCCACGGCTGCTACGAAGCCCGCGCCGCCCTGCCCATAAAATTTTTATGGGCAGGGCGCCTCTGCAGAGGCTGGCGTAATGATGTAACTGCATCAACGCTAGTCTACTCGTGTGTCCCGCCCGGAGGATGTGCAGTGCTCTGTGCGTTGCGGGAACGGGGCAAAGTGAGTACAATTTTTTTTTCGGTGGCTGTCTGACAATATAGGGGGGAGGGGCGGCTATGTGGCAATATATGGGGGCGGCGGCGCTGTGTAGCACTCTATACAAAGGGGGGGTGGCGCTGTGTAGCACTATATAAAAGTGAGGGCAGTGCTGTGTAGCACTATATACAAGTGGGGCGGTGCGGTGTAGCACTATATATAAGTGGCCGCTGTGTAACACTATATATAAGGGGGGCGCTGTGTAGCACTATATACAAGGGTGGCACTGTGTAGCACTATATACAATGGGAAGAGCACTATGTAGCACTATATTCAAGGGGGCGGCGCTGTGTAGCACTATATACAAGGGGGTGGTAGCGCTGTGTAGCACTATATATAAGGGGGTGCTGTGTAGCACTATATACAAGGGGGCTGCTGTGTAGCACTATATACAAGGGTGGGAGGCGCTGTGTAGCACTATATACAAGGGAGTGACGGCGCTGTGTAGCACTAACGGGGCAAGGTAAGTACAATTTTTTTATTTTTTTTGGTGGCTGTCTGGCAATATACGGAGGTTGGGGCGGCTATGTGTCAATATACGGGGGGGGCGGCACTGTTTAACACTCTATACAAAAGGGGGCGGTGCTGTATAGCACTATATACAAGGGGGGCCAGCGCAGTGTAGCACTATATAAGGGGGGCAATGTGTAGCACTATATACAAGTGGGGTGGTGTGGTGTAGCACTATATATAAGCGGCTGCTGTGTAACACTATATATAAGGGGGGTGCTGTGTAGCACTATATACAAGGGGGGGCGCTGTGTAGCACTATATACAACGGGAAGAGCACTGTGTAGCACTATATACAAGGGGGCGGCGCTGTGTAGCACTATATACAAGGGGGTGGTAGCGCAATGTAGCACTATATATAAGGGGGTGCTGTGTAGCACTATATACAAGGGTGGGAGGCACTGTGTAGCACTATATATAAGGGGTGCGCTGTGTAGAACTATATACAAGGAGAGGGTGCTGTGTAGCACTATGTACAAGTGGGGCGCTGCGTAGCACTATACACAAGGGGGCGCTGTGTAGCACTATATACAAGGGAGTGGCGGTGCTGTGTAGCACTAACGGGGCAAGGTAAGTACAATTTTTTTATTTTTTTTGGGTGGCTGTCTGGCAATATACGGAGGTTGGGGCGGCTATGTGGCAATATACGGGGGGCGGCGCTGTTTAACACTCTATACAAAGGGGGGCGGTGCTGTATAGCACTATATATGAGGGGGGGCGCAGTGTAGCACTATATAAGGGGGGCACTGTGTAGCACTATATACAATGGGAGGCGCTGTTTAGCACTATATCAAAGGAGGGAGCGCTGTGTAGTACTATTTACAAGGGGGTGGCTGTGCTGTGTAGCACTATATATAAGGGGGGCGCTGAGTAGCACTATTTACAAGGAGGAGACTCTGTGTAGCACTGTATACCATGGGACGCTGGGTAGCACTATATACAAGGGGGGTGGCGCTGTGTAGCACTATATATAAGGGGGCGCTGTGTAGAACTATAAACAAGGGGGGCTGTGTAGCACTATATGCAAGGGGGGCACTGTGTAGCACTATATACAAGGGGGTGCTGTGTAGCACTATATAAAAGGGGGATCGCTGTATAACTCTATTTACAAGGGGGGGCTGTGTAGCACTATATACAAAGGGGGGCACTGAGTATTACTATTTACAAGGGGGGATGCTCTGTAGCACTGTATACAAGGGGACGCTGGGTAGCACTATATACAAGGGGGGCGGCGCTGTGTAGCACTATATATAAGGGGGTGCTGTGTAGAACTATATACAAGGGGGCTGTGTAGCACTATATGCAACGGGGGCACTTTGTAGCACTATATACAAGGGGGCGCGCTGTGTAGCACTATATACAAGGGGGTGCTGTGTAGCACTATATAAAAGGGGGATCGCTGTATAGCTCTATAAACATTGGGGGACGCTGTGTAGCACTATATATAAGGGGGCGCTGTGTAAAACTATATACAAGGGGGGCTGTGTAGCACTATATACAAGGGGGGTGCTGTGTAGCACTATATACAAGGGGGGTGTTGTGTAGCACTATATACAAGGGGGTGCTGTGTAGCACTATATACAAGTGGGAGCGCTGTGTAGCACTTTATAAAAGGGGGAGTGCTGTGTAGCACTATATACAAGCGTGGGTGCTGTGTAGCACTATATAGAAGGGGGTGCTGTGTGGGACTATATACAAGGGAAGGGGCTGTGTAGCACTATATACAAGGAGGGTTCTGTGTGGCACTATCTACAACGCGGGGGCGCTCTGTGGCACTATATGCAAGGAGGGGGCTGTGTGGCACTATATACAAGGGGGCTGTGTGGAACTATATACAAGGGGAGCTGTGTGGCACTATATATACAAGGGAGTGGCACTATCTACTAAGGGGGGTGGTGTGGCACTATCTACTAAGGTGGTGGTGTGGCATTATCTACAGGGGGCTGTGTGTGACACTATCTATAGGGGGCTGTGTGACGCTATCTACAGGGGGCACAAAGGGGGCTTTACTGCTGTGGGGGCACAAAGGGGACATGCTTACTGATGGGGCACTTTTGTTGTGTCGAGCACTGAGGGATCATTATTATCATCTGGGGCACTGTAGATTATGAGTTTGTTTAGAGGATGGGGTATAGGTGTGGTGGTGCTTGAAAATCGAGAAACCAACATGTCTGTGTGTCAAATCCTGGAGAAACGAGTCGTGGCTGGAATAAGTCGTCACAGTGGTCTGGCCCGATTGGAAAAAAAAGGGAAAGTAAACGACTCCCTTTTATCGTCTGCAGAGCTCCTGTGTATAACTGGCATCTACCACTATATGGTCACTACATGGTGGTAATATTGGTCTAAGTATAGTGGTTTTTATTCAGTAACAGTATGGGGGTATTATACAGTCACTATGTGGTTATGTTGTGGAGGTATTATTCAGTAAAATTATGCAGATAATATTTCATCTGGTATAGTGGTATGATATAATAACTGTATATGTATATAGATATTTTTTTTTGTGTGAGAGGGGTGACATATGCTTTGTGGCTTACAATACTCCTGGAGGCACTAGAAATCAGCAATGCAGTCCTCTGCACATCGCCTTCTCAATTCTTGATTGCATTACTGTATTGATACAGTAAGGGGGTGTTCACATCTGCATCAGGGTTCTGTTAATGGCTTTTGTCAGACCTTTCCATCAGGGGAACCCATGAACGCCCACCAAACGTAAACCATAGCCTCTGTTTGCATTACAATTGATTTCAATGGTAATGCTTCCGTTGAAAACGGTTTCCGTTTGTCTCTGTTCCGTAAGGTTTCCATTTTTTTATGAAATCAATAGCACAGTCGACTGCTTCTGCCAAAAAAAAAACAGAAACCTTACGGAACGGACACAAAAGGAAAACATTTTCAATGGAAGCATTACCATTGCGTTCATGGGTTCCTCTGATGGAAAGGTCTGACAGAAGCCATCAATGGAACCCCAACGAAGATGTGAACAGGCACTATTTCAGCATTTGGGGCCCCACATTAAACCTTGCCCAGGGCCACACTTTGTCTAAATCCAGCCCTGTATGGCCCCAATAGGACCATCAAGACTCACAACATGCAGAAATTATTATCACTTATGTATCTTCCATTTGCTTTACAAGACTTACAACTAGAACAACCAGATGACAAGTAACTGACAGAGCTTCCCTGCAAGTGATGTTGCCATCTGCTCAGTGAGAGGAAACACCTTGGTGTACCATGAACATGGTGGAGTTACGATACTGACTGTGGCTGTGGATGAATATGGGGCTGTCGTTGCCATTTTATAGTGTCTGTGGCTAAGTATGGGGGCTGTAGCTGTCACCATATAGGAGCTATTGCTGTCACTAGATGGGGATTAGTCTTGACACTATATGAAGGATATAAGATCTGAAAGTACACAATGACATACAGTAGCACAGTATTTGATAGATAGATATGCAGGGCAGTTTAGTTCAGCAGGAGCATCATCAAGGCAGAAAGTGTCGGACTAATTGACAGCACTTTGTACTGCTATAAGAAATTATTAGAGTTTTAGACTTTTTGTACACAATTGTTCATTTCAGTCAACCATACAGTGTACATAATTGAAGCATACTGTACATCGCATTGGTGGCTGCATCAACTAATTAACTGAGATTTTGGGGACAATACCTGTACTGAAAATAATAACTCTATGCTGGGGGTACCCAACTGGTGGAGCACGGACGTCAGATGTTTGAACCCCTGCTTTCCAGCCCATGAGTGGAGCAATGTTCAATTTCAGCTGCATGGCCGCAGATCTTCCAAATTCTCCCCGCCCAGGCGACAGCACAGCGCAGCCACAGACTGAGGGTGAATTTACACGAACGTGTAATATGTCCGTGAAACGTGCATGTTTTTCACGCGCGTCGGACGGACCTATGCTAGTCTATAGGGGCAGTGCAGACTGTCAGTGATTTTTGTGCATCATGAGTCCGCTGCGTAAAACTCACGACAGGTCCTATATTTCGGCGTTTTTCGTGCATCACGCAACCATTGAAGTCAATGGGTGCGTGAAAATCACGCGCACCACACGGAAGCACTTCCGTGGGACGCGCGTAATTCGCGCAACAGCAGTCAAAAGTATGTTTGCAAACAGAAAAGCACCACGTGCTTTTCTGTTTACAAACATCCAAACGGAGTGCCATAATGATGGCGGCTGCGCGAAAATCACGCAGCCGCACATCCTATGTGATGCCACACGGAGCTGATAAGTGCCTTTTGCGCACGCAAAACGCCACATTTTTTGCGTGCGCAAAACGCACATGCTTGTGTAAATCCCCCCTGACAGTGAAGGAGGAACGTAAGCATGCTTTGAGTTCCAAAGCACGCTTAGTTATTGCTGCAGCAGATGAAGGACATTTCTCCTCGAGTGAGTGAGTGAGTGAGTGAGTGCGTGAGTGAGTGAGTGAGTGAGTGAGTTAGTGACCACATAATCAATTGAATAAAAGTTCAGGTAGGGATCCAGGATGGAGACAGAAAGGGAGGGGGAAGTGGAGGTATTAAAACAGTTGTCCTGAGGCACAAAAAATATGACCATTGCTCTTGTATATGTATAGTACATGACTGTTATTTTATTGTCATGGCGGTTTTTACAAAAATGGCGTGGTTTTGCCGCAATTATGAAAATTCTATCAAAAACCACAAAAAAATTACTAATGTACATATTTAATATAATGAAAAAATAAGGAAATCTGGGCGCTGCTGGATGAAGGACGTAGACTGGAATCAGTTTAAAAGAGGTTTCTTTATTTCATAGGGCTACGCATTTCAACACTATGCAGGTGTCTTCCTCAAACAAGTGCCATGACAGTTGCCTGAGGCAGACACCTGTTCGGTGTTGAAACGCATAGCCCAATGAAGTAAAGAAACTCCATTAATCCAGAAGCGCCCAGATATCCTTGTTTTTTTCACTTTATTTATGATACTTATTGCGGATGCTTTTATGCACAACCGGCAAGGAGGAGCTGCAGCTGGCACTTATCTGCTCATAACTTCTGTACAGAGTTGTGTTTATTAGCACATCTCGCCCAGGTGAGCAGTTATATCTTCCTCTGTCTATTGTCAATATACCAAAAGGTTTCTTCACTATGGAGAGCCATGTTTTTATTTCTTAAACAGGTTTGCTAATCTAAATATATAGCACTTACAAACTGGTTTCCACTTACTAGTTAGTTTCCATTAACAAAGATGCCCTGATCGTCCGAGCGGAGGAGCGGTGGCGTGATCTCGGAAGTTTAGCAGTTTTTCAGGAAGCTGTCTCCCCCTCCCATATGTGCGTCATTGGTCCCGGTATCCTCCTCTATCTCCTCCAGTTCTGTTTTACCAGCCCTCCTACTGACTCTGATAAGCTGTCCAGCCTCTTTTACCCACATGACCATCGATGTGCCGAAACACCAAGCCCCTTACTCCCGCTTGACCAGCGAGAGGCGGAGGCAAATCTCTTTGACAACACATAAATTTTCTGAAAAAACACTAACCTTCCGGGATCACGAGACCGCTCCTCCGGTTGGGCGATCAGGGCATCTTTGATAATGGAAACTAATTAGTAAGTAGTTTTATATTATAAGATCAATGGTCATGGTTTTTGTGACCCTGGATAACCCCTTTAACAGACAAAGAGGAGCACAGGCACAGTGGGAACGACAAGGAAAGGACAGCATATCATAGTGCCAGTGGCGCGTTCCCGCCTTGTATGTGCCCCTCTCTCTGCTGTGCATTATACTGGCTGTGTGGCTGCTGTCCTATAGCTCTGCCTATATGTTCTGCCTCAACAGCCAACAAGGAACAAGGAATTTTAAGGTAACATTATTAAATGAAATAGTAAAGTACTAACGTTAGGAACATTATTTGCGGTCCGTTTTACCCATTCTAGTGTATGGGTCCGCAAAAAAAATGGACTGCACATAAAAGCCACTAGGATCCGTGTTTTGTGGTCTGCAAAGCAGGAACGGTCGTGTGCATGATGCCTTATTGTGAAACACATATGGTTATGAGTGAGGGTGCCCGTACAAGATGCGGCCGAGTAAGTAATTGCAGTAATTGCCACGCGATTTCAAGGCAACCATGTGCTTCACCAATACTTGCCACAAGACTGCGGAAATTTGCATTAAACCTCATGCAGTTACCGCGGCTCAGCCGCATCATTTACTGGCACCCTTATGATATCTTTACTGTTGGTGTTCAATACGGACCTTCACCTGCCAGCAGACCCATGGGCCTTTACTAAAAGAAGTTGAGTACCCCTGCTCTACACAGTGTTCATATAAATTAAGGTTTGACGGTTTAAAATTGACAACTAATAAAGCAGAGACCATAATGCTTGAATTTTTTTCTCAAGCTTGTTAGACAAGCGATAAAACCCAAGGCATGCAATTACTGAGATTAGAACCCTCGTTTTACTTTCCCACATGGACACTTATCTCCTATTTGTCTGTTTACCCCAATTATACGTATCCCTAATTATAAGCATGAAGAAGCAAGTCAGGATCACATCATCATACACTATAATGTAGAAGATAATGAGAAAGTCAAAATTTGACTAGCTATATTTTGTTTCTAATCTACAAGAAAGGTATAAATTACATTGTAGAAAAAAAAGCATTAATACCGTAAAAAAAAAAAAGGTTTAGAAACGTCCAAAATTTCAAAATATCGGGCACTTATTTTGGCATTCATTAATATGCGAAAGCAATGCACACTCTTTTACTGGTTTGTTAAATGAAGCGTTATTCCCCTCCTCCACTCTTTCATATTTGGACGCAATGAGGGTTAATTACAAACTATATTCAAACTAAGCATTGGATTCATTGTTTTCATTGTTCTCAACTTGCAGTGGAACTATTTAAATGTGACAGCTGATTAGTTGCTATGGTTTTAAAGTTTTTTATTTAACAGATCAGTACACAACACTTGACTCCTGTTATCGCACATGAAATTGCTTCTGTTTCTAACGGTATCTTTAAATTGCCCGATACTGCCTGGGACAAACAGCACTGATCAATGAGCAAGGATCATTAACGTATAGGGACGAACGATCAGTAATACAATCATTCCTTCCCGTGCATTTGCATTATATCGGCAGCACATACCCCTGTTTACACAGGAAGATGTGCTGCCGACTAGCGACCCCTTTTTTAGCCACATAAAAGAGCTGATGATCGAGAGTTTACTTGTTCATCGGCTGATCGCTACCCTGTTTAGATAGCACAATTATCATAAACGAGCGTTCATATAATCGTATTTTTGCCCGATCATTGGCCCACGTAAAAGGGCCTTTAGTTTCAGGCATTATCACTACCTGATAGCATATCTAGCCCTGATAGCATATAGCGACAGTTAGGCACCAAACCACACATCTTCCTAGTGCAAATGTCAGATATTGAAATTGGCCCTTCGTCGCACCCTATCTATTGCAGAGTTTGTGCAAAATTTTTAACCAAGATAGGAGGACACTTTTTGCCACAATTAGTTGTTTGCAACAGGGAAGACAATGTTAAAGGAGTTGTCCAGTTAGGGTCAGTTCACACGGTGGATTTTGCTTGGCGGGTCCACCACGGAATTATTCCTGCTGTCGGCAGGAAGATTCCTCCTCCCATTGACTTCAATGGGCGGTTCGGGCTGAACCCACCTAAAGATCGGGCAGGACGAAGTGTCTGACTTCCATTGAAATTAATTTCAAGGCAGAATTTTGAGGCGGGTTCCGCCACAAAATTCCGCCGTGTGAACAGGACCTTATAGAGAACCTGTCAAATAAATTATTTGTTTCACAGCTTCTAATTGGCTAAGTGGGATCATGTGACACATGAGACACTTTTCAATCCCTCTGATTTGTCACTTTGAAACATGAAGTTATTTAGAAAGTCGCTCAACTATTTATTTTACAAAGAAAAGGCTTTATTTACATAAGTCTGGATGACCCTCTGTAAAGATAGCCCCCAAGCGATGAAATGATTGCTATAATTCTTGGTCTTGGAACCCTTAGTAATACATGGACAGGCCAGTTCTGCCAAAGCAGAAGCTACTCTCACTAAGCGAATCCTTGCTCCGGATCTTAGAGAGGGTTCCTAATAGGGCATATGAACTTGGTTTGTCAAGATGAGACAACCCATTTAATTATTTGTTTTGAGCCCATTGCCAGCTCGTAAGATTGAGTGTTTCCTAAAGAACTACACCTGCTAGCATTACTGCACTAAGGGACTACTTTTCTCTTCCCTTCGATGATGGCTCTGGTTGTTGTTATTACCTATAAGATGGAGAAAAAAAATATGTGAGGATCTTTTTCTATAATGTAAATATGTCCTAATAGGGTACAAGAAAAAATACTTGGTTGTTTAAAAGGGATATTCTGATTATATCTTTTATTGACATGTCAATCAGGGTCTTGTGGGTTTCCGTTCATCCCGGAGCTAGGAACTATACTGATGCCTTTGGGTCTCAGACCTGATTTTCACAGTGAGGACATCTCATGCATGGCCATGTCTGCACTGAAATCAGTTGGAACTAGAGAAGTGCCCTGTATCATTAGCTTATTCATATAGAAATAAGATTTATTTGAATCGTCTTTTGAAATCAGAGCAGTTCGCAGAGTCAAAGCCCTAAGCTATAATGGCTCAATTTTGATTCTACATATTCTAAAGAGTTTACACAGTTTTACCTAATTTGATACAATAACTACAAATATTTAGTCTAAAAACCACATTTACAATACTTGTATTCTCAACCAATGTGCTGCCATGTTACCTATAATAGATTATGAATGTGCTCTCTAAGGGCATGCCCACACGTGGTGGATTTCCTCCGCAACTGTCCGCATCAATGCCGCACAGAATCTGCGTTGCAATGGGCATGAACAATATTCCTAAAATAGGTTCTATTAAGGTGTTATAGGGTCCTAGCCATAATAGCAATTTGTCCCTCAGGCCGCCTCACTATGTTTTTGGGGATCAAGGCTGGTTGACACAATGTTCCATGAATAGTCGGTTTTATCCAGAAGAATCCAGATTCTGGAATGAGAGATTTCAAGTATTCAGTCACCTATGGTAATCTCCTTTTTAGGCCCATGTGAATACCCCATAAGGTAAGATTCCTAGAATATTAACACTCCTGACTTCTTTCATCTTACTTTCAGCTTGTTTCGCTATGGCTAAATCCAATAATTTATCCAATACTAATATCCAACTAGCTAAGGATGAACTTACTCAGATCATGATAAACAACAAAATGTATGGTATTTTAGAAGACAAGGAACACTTCTTGGACACGTTGGATGGCCTACCTTAAACCTCCCCTTTCTCCTGATACATTTCTTTCTTTTTCTCTTTCCTTTTTTTTTCTATAGCCATTACACTTTATGAAACTGGGATATTTGCAGTGGCGTACACAGAAGAGAAGAGCGCCCCATAGCAAAGATTAATCCGAGCCCCTCATCATGGTGCCGCAGCCGGGTTTTGCCACCACAAAAAGGGACTGCTGTTTATTTCCCCTTCCACCCCATTTTCAAGACCCTCATGTAAATTTCTCACTCCCTTTTTTTCTAACAATGCAGTCCCTCTGAAGAAATGTCTTCCATAGATTGTCACCACCTAATTGCAAAGTGGATAAGATCAACCAGGACCCTATCTCCTTGTTTCATATACATTTGCAGTGTTGAGTCTTTGCCTTTTTATTCTTTTGAGCTGTCTAGTATTACATATGCACAAAACAACATACAAACAACAACAATAACAACAACAACAACAACAATAACAAAATAAAGCATGGATAGCTGGAGGTGGATAATTGTTAACAATGTGGATAGGCAATTTTGTATATATGGGTTTTAAAAGATTGCGTAAACAGTTTCAAAGTAGGACAGATATTACCGGGCAAGAAAGAGAAGAAGGGGCAGCTCGAGAGAAGTCCTACAATTAAGCATGAGGGATTAGGCAAAAGGCAGACAATAGTTGATCAGAAGAGGAGTAGTGAAGTCAGTAAAATTGGTTTATTTGTGTTATGTTTAATAATTATAGCATTCCATCTCATTGTTTTGGTGTTTTTATGCATATGGTTTTTAGGCATCCCGAAATAAAACTGGAAACTATTTTTAGCATAACATCCTGTAAAATATTATTGTTGCAAAAATTGCTCAGCTGGTAACATTCAGGAAAATACAGCACTGACTACCAATTCACCATTTCACCTGTGAACTGAATATTAAACTGCAACCTCTCGAGAAGAATAACAGAAGTATTCACCTCTTCAGTGGCCGTCAGACATGTACTTAGACATTTAAGTATATGAATGTTTAAGGGGAAACAGGAATGAGCAGTTGGCATAAATGGGGCTAAGTAGTCCGTGTGGCATGGTGTGGCACAGAATGGCATTTCTTCACGCTTCCTTTCTCTCCTCAAGTTTGCTCACACAATGCCGATTTAATTAGTCTGTTATCTCACAGTGCCAGCTGCTGCCTCTAACATTGTACATCCACCAGAGAGAAGGTACAAGGTGCCCAGCAGTAAGAATGAGGCAGAGAAATAATGAATGAGTTTGGAAAACATAGGGAAAATTATGGAGAAGAAAGGAGGGAGGGAAAGACAAATAGCTGAAGAAAGTGGGACAGAGTTACACATAAAAAAAGACATGGAAGAGTGACATGTCCATATTGTTTACTTTGATTCAAAGGAATGTTTTTTTTGGGCTAAAATCACAACCATGTATTGACATAAATAAGGAAATAAACTAATTCAGCTCTGCTACATCTGAATGCATCAAATATGAAACCTTCAAAAATGTCTATTTCACTTTCTATAACAGATTAGCTTATAGGAGAAAACATATTTTCGAAATAGTTTGTGGTATTATGACTCATATTCCTGGAGGCTTCAGTTCTATTGAATTGCTGCAAGTCAACACCTGCAACTATAATAAATCTCCATAGCAAAGCTAGATAATAAACAGCGAGAAAATAGCTCATAATTAAATTATTTCGAAATCACAGCTCACTATTTATTCCAATTCTTATGAAGTTTCCATTTTTTTCCACCAGGTATATTCTTTGATTTTAAAGGGGTTCTCCCAGTCCTAAGAAATTGATGGACTATCTTCAGGAGCGCTGCTACCCTCTTATTTCTACTGCTCACACTGTGAATCGCCGACACACTTATAGCGGCGGTTCACAGTTTTACAGCCTTCTCCCATTGAAGTGATAAGGAGAAGGCTGTAATACTGAAAACCACCGCTACAAGTGTGTCGGCGATTCACTGCATGATAGTGGAAATGAAAGGGAAGCATCGCTCGTATGAGCGCTGTGGCCCCTTTAAAACAGCTGATCGGCAGGGGTGCCGGGAGTCGGACCCCGACCGATTACATATTGATGGCCTATCCTGAGAATAGGCCATCAATTTTATGGGACTGAAAAAACCCATTTAACCCCTTAACGCATTATCACATAACTGTAAATGTAAGGGTTTAGGGGAAGTATGGAACGCGCTCACAGGCTGAGTGCGCTCCATACTCGGCAGGTGACAGCTGTGTTACACAGCCGACAACCTCACTGCAACGGGCGGAATTAAAGTTCACTTTGATTCTGCTCGTTTGACACCATAAATGCTGCGGTCAATCGCGACCGCGGCATTTAAATTGTTAGAATCACGGGTGCGCCCCTCAAACGCATCAGAATCACGATGTACTGCAATACATTAGTATTGCAGTATATGATGCAAGCGATCCAATGATCGCTGCTTCAAGTCCCTTAGGACTAATAAAAAAAGTAAAAAAGTTAAATAAAGGTTTTTTTATGTTCCAAAAAAAAGTATTAAAAGTTCAAAAAAACACTCTTTTAAATGTTTTTCCCTAAATCAATGTTAAAAAAGATAAAAGTTAACATAACTGGTATCGCTGCATCCGTAAAAGTCAGAACTATCACAATACAGCGTTGTTTAACTGGCTCGGCGAATGGCGTAAAAAAAATATTTATAAAACACGTAAATTGCTGTCTTTTCGTCACCTTACCGCTCTAATAAAATGGAATAAAAAGTCATCAAAAAGTCGCACGTACCCCAAAATGGTATTGGTGAAAACTACCACTCGTCCTGCAAAATTTAAACCCTAACACTGCTAAATTGATGGAAAAATTAAAAACTTATAGCTATTAGAATATAGCCACACAAAAGATTTACTTTATTTAGCAAATAGTTATATTTTTTTTAAAGTAGTAAAACATAAAACAAAACCTAAATTTGGTATCACCGTAATCTTTTCAACTTGTAGATTAAGGTGAATATGTAGTTTTGGATGGATGCCATAAAAACAAAACCCCCCAAAACATGGCGTAATCACAGTTTTTTGCCCATTTCACCCCATAAATAATTTGTTTTCAGCTTCCCAATACATTATGAGGTACAATAAATGGCGCCATGCAAAACTACATCTTGTCCCGCAAAAAACAAGCCCTCATATGGCTATATAGACGGAAAAAGAAAAAATTATAGCTTTAGGAACGTGGGGAGGAAAAAACAAAAGTGAAAGGAGGGAAGGGGTTAATGTAATATTTCCATCTTCTTGTAGTGTAACATCACAATGACCAGAGCAGTTTATTCCTCAGATGCTATCTTCTTAATGAGATATTTAGGGTCTAGGGGCATGTGCTGATTTTGGGTGGCACTGCAAAGAGCCAGCTGAAAACCACATGGCAAAAAACTTATTGAAAGGGCATTCTGTTTTTCCAAAAAAGAGATCAATTTTACCGCTCAGATGATTCTTAGGGTATGTGCACACGAGAACTGTCGTTTACGTCTGAAAAGACAGACTGTTTTCAGGAGAAAACAGCTGCGTCGTTTCAGATGTAAAAGCTCCTCCTCGCATTATGCGAGGCGTCTTTGACGCCCGTAATCTTGAGCTGCTCTTCATTGAATGCAATGAAGAACGGCTCAAATTACGTTGCAAAGAAGTGTCCTGCACTTCTTTGCCGAGGCAGTCAATTTACGGGTCGTCGTTTGACAGCTGTCAAACGACGACGCGTAAATGACAGGTCGTCGGCACAGTACGTCGGCAAACCCATTCAAATGAATGGGCAGATGTTTGCCGACGTATTGTAGCCCTATTTTCAGACGTAAAGCGAGGCATAATACGCCTCGTTTACGTCTGAAAATAGGTCGTGTGAACCCAGCCTTAGCATCAGTCTAAATGACTTTTCAGAGGGTGAACACTTCCCCAACCCATATACAGTAGACAATCAATGATCCCACACGAGTACACTCAGCTCTCCTCGATCCTGTAGTTCCACAGAAGGAATATCGGATTCCCGACACGAATTCTCCGCACAGAATAGAAGCATATATCTTAAAGATGTAAAAAAGATATGATGCAACACCTTTGGGATAAGTTTCAGTCCACGTTACTTTATTATTGCATACTACTACATACCACTGGCCGCCCGGGATAGCGAGACACTGCCCCGAATCCAGGACTGTCCCACTGAATCCGGGACGGTTAGGAGCAATGGCGGATTATAATATGGGCGTTTCGGGCGGTCGTCCGGGGCCCGAGGCTGCCAGGGGGCCCATCGGGGCCCGAGGCTGCCAGGAGGCCCATCGCGGCCCAAACCGCCCATCGCGGCCCGAACCGCCCATCGCGGCCCGAACCGCGCTGCCCGCTTCCAACTGAATCTGCATCCGCAGGACGCAGATTCAGTTGGGTTGAATGCTGGAGCCTCGCCCCAGCATTCACTCTGTCGTGAGCGGCTCGGTGCAGGCAGGCGCGATGTAGTGACGTCATCGCGCCTGTCTGCACGGAGTCACTCACAGCACAGTGCAGAGGAGGAGAAGCATCGCATCCCCCACCGTCGTGGGAACCGGGATAGGTAAGTAATTATGTTTTCTTTTTTATTAGGTACGCACATATGGGGCATTATGCTGTGTCAGCTATGGGGCATTATGCTGTGTCAGATATGGGGCATTATACTGTGTCACCTCTATGGGGCATTATACTGTGTCAGCTATGGGGCATTATGCTGTGTCTTCTATGGGGCATTATACTGTGTCAGCTATGGGGCATTATACTGTGTCAGCTATGGGGCATTATACTGTGTCAGCTATGGTGCATTATACTGTGTCACCTCTATGGGGCATTATACTGTGTCAGCTATGGGGCATTATACTGTGTCACCTCTATGGGGCATTATACTGTGTCAGCTATGGGGCATTATGCTGTGTCAGCTATGGGGCATTATACTGTGTCAGCTATGGGGCATTATACTGTGTCGCAGCTATAGGGGCATTATACTGTGTCACAGCTATAGGGGCATTATACTGTGTCACAGCTATAGGGGCATTATACTGTGTCGCAGCTATGGGGGCATTATACTGTGTCGCAGCTATGGAGGCATTATACTGTGTCGCAGCTATGGGGCATTATACTGTGTCGCAGCTATGGAGGCATTATACTGTGTCGCAGCTATGGGGGAATTATACTGTGTCGCAGCTATGGAGGCATTATACTGTGTCGCAGCTATGGGGCATTATACTGTGTCGCAGCTATAGGGGCATTATACTGTGTCAGCTATGGGGCATTATACTGTGTTGCAGCTATGGAGGCATTATACTGTGTCGCAGCTATGGGGCATTATACTGTGTCGCAGCTATGGAGGCATTATACTGTGTCACAGCTATGGGGCATTATACTGTGTCGCAGCTATGGGGCATTATACTGTGTCACAGCTATGGAGGCATTATACTGTGTCATAGCTATGGAGGCATTATACTGTGTCGCAGCTATGGGGGCATTATACTGTGTCGCAGCTATGGGGGCATTATACTGTGTCACATCTATGGGGCATTATACTGTGTAGAGGCAGCTATGAAGGGCATTATACTGTGGGGGCAGCTATGGGTGGCAATATACTGTGGGGGCAGCTACGGGGGACATTATACTGAGCAATTACAAGAGCTGCAGGTCCAAGGGGGGAGACGCTGTGTAGCACAATATACAAGGAGGGATTGTTGTATAGCACTATATAGAAGGGAGCGCTGTGTATCACTATATCTAAGGGGGATTGCTGTGTAGCACTATATACAAGAGGGGGAGGGCTATGTGACGCTATTTACAGAGGGGGAGGACTGTGTAGCACTATTTACAGGGGGCTGTGTGTGGTGCTATCTACAGTGTTTGACACAATTATATTCAGGGGCGCAGTCTATGGTGCTATAATATTTAGGGGCACAGTGTTTGTACTATTTTATTCAGGGGCGCAGTGTTTGGTGCTATTATATTTAGGGGCACAGTGTGTGGCACCATGATAATATTATCTTTGTTTATAGGTGTGGAAATGTTGGAAAAGTGAGGAGCCAAAGATATCTGAGTGGCAAATGAAATGGGTCATGGCCGGGAAAAGTCGTCATGAAGTCTGGACTGGATGGAGAAGAGGAAAAAAACTACGTCGTCACCTGTGAGTCACTAGATTTATAGAGAATCTGTCATCTCTCCTGACATGTTTATTATAGGAAATCCTTGTATTTCACAAAAAGTCTTTCTGCAGTCCAGGACTGATAGACAATTCCCCTTGTCAGGAGGATGTGTCCCTGCACAGTGTGATACTGTCAGTATGTGGGGACACAGCCCTGTGACAAGGGGAATCGTAACACTGTTAATGCTTGCCCAAAAAAGTAGTGTTAAAAATAGTTACGGTGCGGCAGGGCGGCTGTGAGGAAGGGGGGCCCAAGTTTGGGTAACAGCCCAGGGCCCATGGTCTACTTAATCCGCCACTGGTTAGGAGGTATGGGTATACATCCAACAGAAGTAAAAAAACGTGATGTGAACCAGGCCTAAGGCTTCCCCTGACAAAATCAGCTGTTTGCCGCAGCGGCTACAACATGAAAAGGGTTTTCTCCGATGAAACAACCCCTTTAATAAATTGATAAGCAGGTTTTTGGATGCCTCTTGGCCACACAACACAAAACCTGCACCTGGGTATAAACTTATATTCAAGTGGACTCTTGTGTCCTGAGAAGCACACAGGTTTGATCAATTTCATGATTTACATGTACACAACACAAATATCTATCAACCTTATATGTCATTCTATTTTTCCTAGGACAATGCCAAAAGCTCTAACCTTCTATAAGCCACTAGCAGATGTTGTTTCTATCTAGTCCAGTTGATAATCAGTTTTTGCCTTTTTTTATTATGTTATGATTTAGTATACTGCATGGTCTAGATTTGTTGTGACCAATTTAATATAAATATGGCTTGCACTGTTTTGGCAAATACATGCTATAACACTAAGGTTGTGTTCACACGTCGCAGTCTTATTGCGTGATTTATCATTGGAACACCACGACAAAACTATGATGTGAACACAGTCTAACAACACATTCTGTTATCATCCAGGGCCGCACAACCTCCGTAAGTCTGTCACTCCTGCTATAGAAGACTCCACTGACGACATTTACAGAAGATACTGTATAGGTAGACGCTCTGTGAGTGTGTGACGTCCTTTCTTGTACCACTGGACAAAGCAATATTTTCTTGACTTTTGTCACCAGACCTGCTTGTTCGACCCAGTCTAGTCCTGTTAGAATAGATGTGGCTCTTTATATTTCTCAAGTTGACAACTAACATTTAACCTTCTGCCAAGAGGCTGGAGGGCTATTTGGAGTCACGACACTGCAGGTTTCACATCAGGGTAATATAAGGATCTGATTTATACACTGTATGCCAGTTATTAGACAAGATAAAATATTACTGGTCTTGTTACCATGTGTACGGCGCACGTCTCCAAGGGGGAATGTATTAAAAGCTTTACGCCAGCAATCTGGCATTAAAAAGTCACAGATCTTGCCGCACGCCATATTTGGGCTAAAATTTGCAACATTTTACTTCTCTCTCCACCTTTCATAACTGTCCAGAAAACTATATGGGGTTTAGCGAAAGGGTGAGGGAACTCCCACCGAATTACAGATTTATCAGAAACTGGCGTAAATTTTGGCGCAAATCTGCACCTGCTCATAGCAGGCATCGATTTGCATTCTTGTAGCACAGACAGCCAAAGATATGCTAAAATGATCTAGAGGTGTGTTTGTTAATAAATTTGGCGCATTTCCCGCAGACGTAGATTAGTTTATGATTGATACACTAGTCTTAATATATTCCTTCCAAAGTTTCCAACTATTTTAGCAGATGTGGAGGCAAAAATGATACAAATGATATGTAGTTAGCAATATAGTATATCGAGAAAATTTCCACATAAAACTTCCACAGACATATTTGGGCAGATTTAGTAATAGAATTTAGATTTAGACAGCGTAAACTTAGAAAAGTTAGCCAGAAAATGCCCCAAATTTATCACAGTGGTGCATGCTGTATGATCAATTTGGCTCCTTATACAAGTTCCGGCACAAAAAGTGTCTAAAACAGTTAATAAATGTGGCGCACAAGTATACACATCAGAATTCTGGCTCAATTTAAGTCAAAATTCTGGCGCATTTTGAATATGAAATTTTCCCCGGCGTATAACATTTACTGAATTTAGTTATTTTTAAATGTGTTTGATAAGTGAGATGTAAAACAAGGATAATTTCGAGGTGCGTGAACAGAGTTTTCTCTATTGTTATTAAACTTTACATTTGACATTAAAGAATTGTTCATCCTTGATTCATTGGAATGATAATCTATCCATCATCTATTATTAATCTTTACTGTCATGCAATGTGTAGGCACAACAAAGGTGTGTAGAGTGCGATGCTGATCCACCTGCAGCAGAGGATCAATGTCCTGGCAGCTGAGCATCTGAGATATGTTTGTGAAAAACCAGGCATGGTCTGCGGGCACTACCATAGTTTGCATTTGTTTCTGGCTTCTCTTCAGGAGATTCAGCTCCTGGCCTCCATTCTTCTCTTGTGGTCAAGTGAGCATAGCAGCAAGCTTAGCCCCAGAGAGAAGGATTCAGCAGGTACATTGTTGGGCTCGGATCCACACCAAAGATGGAGGTGGAGGCCTCTAGATAAGAAATTTGATGAGGGGTCCTCTTCTAATGTAATATAATGTGTGACTAGCTTAAAGAACACCCGGCACCTTTCCTGACATGTCTATTTTAGTAAATACTTAAAATAATATTTCTTGAACATATTTTTCTAAAACTCTGCATTGTGCTATTCCTCTGTTATAACTCCCAGAAATGTAAGAATAAATTGCCAACTGGGTGCTACCATTCCCATTGTTATAGAGGTGTGTCCCTACACAGTCTTCCTGTGAGCACTGATTGGCCAGTGTTCGTCTGTCAGTCTTCCTGTGAGCACTGATTGGACAGTGTTAGTCTGTCAGTCTTCCTGTGAGCACTGATTGGACAGTGTAAGTCTGTCAGTTTCCTGTGAGCACTGATTGGGTAGTGTTATTCTGTCAGTCTTCCTGTGAGCACTGATTGGACAGTGTTAGTCTGTCAGTCTTCCTGTGAGCACTGATTGGACAGTGTTAGTCTGTCAGTCTTCCTGTGAGCACTGATTGGGTAGTGTTAGTCTGTCAGTCTTCCTGTGAGCACTGATTGGACAGTTTTAGTCTGTCAGTCTTCCTGTGAGCACTGATTGGACAGTGTTAGTCTGTCAGTCTTCCTGTGAGCACTGATTGGGTAGTGTTAGTCTGTCAGTCTTCCTGTGAGCACTGATTGGACAGTTTTAGTCTGTCAGTCTTCCTGTGAGCACTGATTGGACAGTGTTAGTCTGTCAGTCTTCCTGTGAGCACTGATTGGACAGTGTTAGTCTGTCAGTCTTCCTGTGAGCACTGATTGGACAGTGTTAGTCTCTCAGTCTTCCCGTGAGCACTGATTGGACAGTGTAAGTCTGTAAGTCTTCCTGTGAGCACTGATTGGGCAGTGTTAGTCTGTGTAGGGACACCCACTACTGGTAAAACCCAGTTGTAAATGTATTCATAAACTTCTAAGACGAATAACAGAGGAACGGCACAAACTAGAGTTCCTTGGAAATCCGAGCAGTTGGTTTACGAGCTCATATACATTCTATCAAGTCAGTACACCACTTGCTCGGCATTCCGAGAAAAGGCAATCAGAAACAAAGAAACACAGCGCTCACCCCAGCGCTTCTGCCACTTAATTTTAGCGATCGGTTGGGGTCTCCGTGCTCGGACCCTCACCGACTTAAACTTATGACATGTCAAAAGAATTGGAAAGAATAGTTAGCCTTTAACATTTTCCTATTTATTTGCCTAACACATACCACCATGCCTCACAACCGTCCCGGATCCAGCGGGACAGTCCTGAATTTAGAGTGGTGTCCCGCTGTAACAGGCAGCCGGCGGCATGTCCAGGTTTCAACTATGTCGACCTGCTCAGGATGCAGATACTGTCTAACCCAATGGTAAAGCAGGGAGCCATTAGCTCCTTTCTTCACCATTGACACTGTGACACCTGTCGTGGACGACTTGGCGCAGACAGGCACAATGCAGTGATGTAATTACGCCTTTCTGTGCCAAGCCACACACAGCACAGACCAGAGGGATCTCATCCATTATATGCAGGAAAAGCCACTAGTTGAGTACTTATTTTATAATTTTTAGGATGCACTATGGGGGCATTATACAGTGTGGGGGTACTATAGGGGCATTATACTGTGTGTGGGGGCACTGGGCATTTTACTGTGTGTGGGGTGGCACCATGTGGGCATTATACTTTACGGGGAGGCACTAAGGGACATTATACGGTGTGATGTGGCACTTTGAGGGCATAATTATATGTGGAGAGGCGCTATGGGGGCATTGTACTGTGTGTGAGGCACTATAGAGGCATTATACTGTTTTGGGATGTACTATGAGGCATTATACTTTGTGTGGGAAGACACCATGGGGGCATTTGTGTGGGGCAGCACTGTGGGGCGTTATACTGTGTGCGGAGGAACTATGAGGCATTTTACTATGTGGGAAAGCACTATGGGGGCATGATAATGTGTGAGGGGCACTAGAGTAGCATGATATTATGTGGGACACTATGAAGGCAGGATTCCGTATTGGTGCACTATGGGGCATGATACTGTGTGGGGGCACAAAGGGAACTGGGTGTGTATGGACAGTGATTTTGTGAGGATTGGGCAGGGTTCGAGGCATGGTTTAACGTTAAAAAATGTTCCGCTTCACTTGTCCCTCTTTACAAGACTTGAAAGTTGTGAGGTATGCTTACCACTATATTCCCCAGCTTCTGTACCCCTCTTAATCATCTCCTCTGCCACATAACGCAAAGTTTACATTGTTGACGGTACACTTTTACACCTGCCATATTCTGTCTAGGAATCTCTGGAGGGAACTAGAAACTCCAAGGTGGAAAAGGCCCATTTGGCCCTTACTGTAATATGACCCTGATTTGACTAGAGATAACAGAAGGTCTGAGACCCTCACACGCAGGGTGTACGTAATGACCCCCAGCTCCAATATACCTTGCTTGTTTCTCTGTAAACATATGACAGACTTTTATATAGAAAGCTTATTTCTACTTCACATCGATTTCCAGTTCTCTGAATGCAGCTTGCAATTTAAACAAAGGTTGTTTTCCTTCTGGTAAGATCTTTTATGGGAATAAAGGGGGGACACACAACATTTTCTACGCTTTACAAATGCTATGCCGTTTATATGTATTTTAGTATACTGTAGTACTATAGACAAGAGGAGAAATGCAAATACATGCAAACACACAATATATACATGTTCCAGGACGTAACCATGACAGCCGGAATGTCAGTATTGTTTAGGTTGCTGGCTACATTCAGAGAACTTAAAAATGATGCACTATAGAAATAAACTTTATATCATATATGTATAGATGATCTGTATAACATTTTTTTTTTAACATAATGCAAATCACTCTGTAAATATTAAACCAATTAATAAAAAAAGACAACTGTATTTCCATAATTTTGCCACCTTACTACCTGCCTTTGTGTACAAGTATACAAGATGATGTAGCAGAGCTGAGTCACTGTAATATAACAAGGTGTTATCTGTAATTTTTCATAGCCGCAAGGCTGAGTTTACCTAAAGGCATAGTACAAGCTTGGGGGAAGGGCACCTACTAGAGGGAAAATTTACATATGAATAAATATCTAAGAATTATATATTCATATGTTAATTTCTCTGATACACATCACAATGGGGACAGTCTGAGACTTTAATATACTTGATGTGAAGTTCAAGATAGGAGCATAAATCTAAAAATAAGAACAGCAGCAGCCACAGAAGCCCCTGGCTTTTTATTGGTGTCAGAAATAAAGGAATGGCCTATTGAAGGTTTTCCTGATGTAGATCAGAAGCTGTACCATCTTCTTCAATAGACATGTGATGTCTTGACGATTGTAACAGTGACCTATTTTGGTGAATAGGTGTATATAGCTATATACATTTGAGAGGGATATTTGGTACAAGAGTGTCGCTGTTGTATATAGTGTGTAGTAGATCATAGATCAGGTAAGTATATAGAAGACTATGGAATCTCATTAAAAAAATACCATTTTGTTTTTAGGTCAAAAAATTTGTTCTGATATATCTTTATAGCGGACAGAGCACATCCTGATACAGAGCACCAAATCCCCTGCTAAGATAAAGATTTAAAACATAATGTCTTCGTTGCCTGCTGCTACCACTAGAGGGAGATTAGGATCTTACTGCATACTGTCTTGCCATTGACTTCCATATATAAACTGTACATGGAAGCTACAGCCAGACAGTTATGTTTTCGAATCTATGTCTATGTAGGGGATTTGGAGCTTGGTTTCAAAAAAATTCAGACTAATTCAGAACAACATTTTAACCTGTTTAGATACAAAACAAGATGGTGTTCAAGGGTGTGCATTAACTTTAAGGTGGGACCTACTTGATGGTTGGGGGCCAAGACACCGGGAATGAAAATTAAACACTGTATAGGACTCGAGGGAAACATTTGCAGCAAATGTGTAATTTTCCGATCTAATTTCTATTCCTAAATTCCATTATATGTGCGCTTTTATGTTTGCAGATATATGTACCTTTTGTAATAAAATGTAGCATTTCCTCCATGAGCCAATAAACCATAGAGTGTGGCACACTTGATGAAGAAGAGAATAAAAGGAATGAGAGAAAAGAGAGGTTGGAGGAGGAGGAGGAGAGTGCGAAAGGAACAAAAAGAGGCAGATGTGTGTGTGTGGGAGGTAAGGAGAAGCTCAGAGACATGGGGAGAAGGTGTAGAGGGAGTGGTATTCTGTGATAGGAATACAAGATGTTAAAACATGAAGTGAACATGGAGTAGAAAGAGGCAGAAGAATGAGTGTGCTGGAAAATAAAAGGGAATGGTGACAGCAGCGGAGGTGTGTGGTGGCGAGAGGGAGAAGGTGTTAAGAACGGCAGAAGCAGAGAATCAGCAGTATGTTGATATAAATAGGGAAAGAATAAGAGCCATAGGGACAAAACCTGGAGGGAGACACATGTGCCAGGCGTGCGGAGGAGAGAAAATTCTCTACTGTATTGAGCCATTTAAAAAGGGATTTGCAAACACATTAATGGTATCACAATGGGCGAGCTGAAGAAACGACCTTTGAAGATATGACATCATAATGTCTGTTATTCTGCCTGTTTCTTAAAACATGTATGTGTTACCAAAAAAAATGAATAGCGGGTCACTATGGCAGCAAAAAAGTTAAGGGTCTCCCCGAAACACATGGCCGCCCCCTCCTCAGACAAGCATACTCCCTCCCTCGCACCCACACAGACTAAAACAAACAGTGCATGGTATTTTCATATGGTAATGCTTCTCCATCTCCTAACGAGGCTGTTAATTAGAGCTGTGTGCAGCACCGCAGGAGGAGGGGTTGTGAGGATGGGATTAGAACGTGTTGCTGTGGGTTTATTCCAATTCCAATGCAGAGGCACATGCAGAGCATTGCACCACACCGAAAAGTGGATTATACTGGTAGAAGGGAGGTGGGAGTCCATGTCTATGAATGCGATGGAGGGAGTGGGAAAAGATGTGTCATTTTTATACGTGACAGCTTCCCGCTATTCTACTGCCTTATACCAGTAGGTAAAAAAGAGCAGAGAGGGGGTGCCTAATGAGGAAAAGAAAGAGAGAGAGCGAAAGGAATATGGCTAGGAAAGTGAAAGGCCAAGGAGAGGCAAAAAACATCAATTAAAAGACATGGGAGACGGAATATGACAGATTCACACAAATCTGTGCTAATAAATGAAATAATACAGAACATAAATATGATAACATATATCAGAATTCTACAAAATAGGAATTATTTATTATTATTTCCACATAATACAGGGAGTAGAACTCTGATTAAATGTTATACAGGAGATGTGTAATCTAATTCGGATATGTTCATGTAACCAGTGTAATGGACTAAATCCAGAAATGGAGGGATTACAAGCGTAGAGGCTAAATAGAAAAGACCGGGATAGTGGAGCAAATCCAGAGACGATGCACATGACTGCAGCGGGAGGTCAACATTAAAAATGTCTTAGGCAGCTAAATAAGAGATCTAAATAATACAAGAAATAAGCAATGAAGTAGACGATCCCTCCTGATATACGAACATTTAATTAGAAGAACAGAGATACAAACACTTTTATAGCACAATGCCAAAATACACAAGTTCTGCATAATCACAAGAATATTCCAAAAATTACACTGACGATGTCGGTAAATACCAGAGTAATAGACTACGTTGCATAAATTGCGTAAAAATGATGTTCTAAGGCAACAGCGTACATAGAGCAAAGGAGTATGCTTAGCAAAACCCAAAATAGGGCCCCCTGTTGGTGCTGCTTTGTGCTATCCCACCCCACTCCTGGGACAGCTGGTTACCCCTCAACCCCTTTTAAAGCTGGCCATACATATTAGTTAACACCCCATGCACTTGACCGTACTTTTCATCCATCCGTAAATACTGTCCGTAAATACGGATCCGTAGTCCTTTAGTCATCCGTAAATCATCCGCATATACGGAACGGTGTCCGTAAATACGGTCCATATTGCATCCGTAATGCATCCGTATTTACGGATCCACAAAAAAACAGGGAGGAATCTTGGCTAATCTCCTGGCGTCGCATAAGCACACTTTCATACTTACGGACGGCTACGGATGCACATTTGTAGCCGTCCGTAATTACGGAAGCGACCATAGACTTCTATGGGGAGTCCGTGCCGTAATTCCGAAAGTGTTTCTATCATTTCTATGACACGGACACCCATCTGTAAAAATATAGAAATGAATGGGTCCGTAATTGCGGTTTATAATTATGGATGAAAAATACGGTCGTGTGCATGGGGCCTAACTACCGCATGGGGGAACATACAGTAACTGCCCCTGTTATCTGCAATGGAGGCAGACAAGGATTGGGTATATTGGATTTTGACATGACCCATCCTTTATTCCCCGTTTCTGGCAGCTTCTTATCCCCTCTTCTCATGGCAATAACCATACATACTTGACTGATCCAAGCATGTATGTTTAAGGTGGAGTCATAGAAAATAGTTGTGGCCTAATGAGTCCTCAGCCGAGTCCGACAGCTATTAGTTGTATGGCCAGCTTGAAAGAGAAGGGCAGCCTGAACCTCGAGCTGTTTCCATCTTACTTGTTTGCTAACATTACTGGGAATGTTTCGATTTGCCTGAGCTGGGCCCTCAGTTCACAGGGGCCCCATAGCTCTTACATGGGCTCTTTCTATTGCCCTGTCCAAAGTACCGATCCTGGGGCCATTACTTGTTTACATAGATGCTTAGAAGGCTATGGACATATTTGAAAATCCCCTGTAGCGCAGGCCATTTGATTATATTATATATTATATATTAATAATATTATATTAGAGAATTTGGATGTCTAATATCCCTTACGTTGATGGTAGAAAATAAGTCAGTCCATCTAGTCTGTCCGTACTGCCAAACTCTGCAGACCTGTCTACAGATGGATCAATAGTATTTACAATATGGATACAGTTCAGAACACCTTAAATTGTTTTATATACATTTTTACCTTATTAATTTAGTAGAAGTTTTATATACAGGGTATAAATTACAATGTATGCCTTCAAAATGACTAGGCCAACATAGTCCTGATTACAGGGACATCGAGCAATATCCATTTGGATCCTTTTAGGTTTATAACCTCCTTGTGGGATAACTACATATAGCTTTGTGGCGCAGTCTAATAAATAAAAGGAAATGTATTCTGTGCTGCCTATTTCTTCCGCTACTATACAGATAAACTGAAATACTGATAACTCCAGGTGCTATGAGAGCGCTCAACATAAAACAGACCAAACAGCTAGAAGAGTGTCAAAATGGGAGTGCATGAAAGTAGTACTCATATCGAGTGTAGAGAATCTGTCATATTAGAGCACCAGAGGAATGCTTGACATAGAGAAAAACAAAAGTACTAGATTAATGCTTAAAATCCAGAACTATCAAAGTAGCAGAAGAATGCTTAACATACAGAAACATTACAGGAGCAACGTTATGCATATAATGGAAAATACAGACATATTAAAGGAAAAGAAATGCTGGAAACGGCTTGTCCACAACCGATAAGAAAGGAAGACACTTGTATACAGCCGTCATGTTAGGCCTCATGTACATGGCCGTATTATGGCTCCGTACAATAATATAATATAATATGATGCCCATGGAGCAGTGGTTCCCAACCGGGTGGCGCGAGAACCATCCAGGGGTGACGCGACACTCCACTCATCCACTGCAAAAAAAGAAATAATAATATATTTTTTAGTTTTTGCTACAAGCTCCGCCCCTGACGCTTACTCTAACTATGCTTGTAGCAGACGTGACGCGCACACATCTGTTACGAGTACCGCCCACCACTTCCCACTATAAGAGCCCGACGGAGGGAGAGGAGCCATTAACGCTGGGCAGGGTAAGTATTTCTTATATAGTCTGTTAACAATTGTGTGAGAACTGGAGCCAGGGGAATGCTGTGAGTTGTACTCCTCTCCTCTTATACCTCCTCCCTGTAAATGTCCTCTGATATCACATAACAGTCTGGACATGCTGGGAGTTGTAGTTCTCTCCTCTTATACCTCCTCCCTGTAATGTCCTCTGATATCACATAACAACAGCCTGGACATGCTGGGAGTTTTAGTCCTCTCCTCTTATACTTCCTCCCTGTAATGTCCTCTGATATCCCATAATAACAGCCTGGACATGCTGGAAGCTCTAGTT
The DNA here is from genome assembly GCF_050947455.1 of Rhinoderma darwinii. Lineage (NCBI taxonomy): Eukaryota > Metazoa > Chordata > Amphibia > Anura > Rhinodermatidae > Rhinoderma > Rhinoderma darwinii. Next base: position 106,931,916 of record NC_134693.1, read on the forward strand.
CTCTCCTCTTATACCTCCTCTCTGTAATGTCCTCTGATATCACATACTAACAGTCTGGACATGCTGGAAGTTGTAGTTACCTCCTCTTATACCTCCTCCCTGTAATGTCCTCTGACGCATTACACGTTCGCTCTAAATAAGCCTTAAGACTGGTGTATAAAACGCCAGTCTTAAAGAGTAACTGCACTTTCATCAAACTTTTGACATGTCATAGAGACATAACAAACGTTTAAATCGGTGGGAGTCTGGGTGATGAGACCACCACCGTTGCAGAAACGAAGGTGCAAAAGCGCTCAGCTGAGGGTCCTGCATCGTTGGCTGTGATCGGTGCTTCTCATCAGCCGTTAGACGTTCTATGAGGGACATCTTCAGCCTGACAGGGAGTGTCGATCACAGCAGAAGGTGCAAAGTGCTCAGATGAACACCTTCATTTCTGCGACGGTGGAGGTCTCAGCACTCGGACCCCCATCGATCAAAGCTTTTGCTATGTCTCTATGACATATGAAATGTTTGATGAAAGTGCAGTTACTCTTTAAAGAAAAAAAAATGGTGAAAGGAATTTATTAAGTAAAATCTGTCATGGAAACTGACCTCTCTATATTATGACATCTTTTAAATGACCTAAAAAACTAAGTTTATGGGTGTCGATGTCCTCAGACCTAATGCAGAAACTAAAAAAAAAAAGTCTTGGAGCGGCCAACCGATCAGCAAAAGTGCTTATTAGTATAAAGCACGCTCTTTTACCAGCCCATGAATTGGAGTTCAGTGGGTGCAGTAGTTTTGGAGAAAGGGCCTTTCATTGGGCATGTTAACATTATTAGTTTAGAAGCCCTACTATAAGGAGGTCTGTCCCCATAGATCCTCCTTAACAACTGATTATCATATTTGAAGAATTTTAGAACTACTATTGCTGAATGTTATACAGGCATTACTACTAGCGATAGAGAGGTGCCCCACCTTTTTATTTATCATCTTCTCCTTCCACAGCTCAGTGCTTTCCAATTCGGCAGTGAGCCACAGATTTTACTAATCTAGGACAGGCCGGTTGCGAGGGGTGACCTGTCTGAGAGCTCCATTTAAAAACCTGCAGCTGTTAGGAAGTATATCCGTAATAACAAGTCTGCCTCACATTGCTCGAGTCTTCAACCCCAGGCAGAATTGCCACTTGGCTGCTGACATTATTAGTCAGATTCCTCTAAGAATAAGTTTAAGTATAGAAACTCTTAAATACATATCATTACTGATAAACATTTTGATGGACTAATGTTAGTGTATATGTTTGTTACTGATAGACATATTAGTGGGATCATTGCTCCTGGGTCTAACAATGGCAAACAGCCATTTGTATTGTTTTGTTGCCAATTTTTGCTTATCAGAGGGATGTTATAACTATTTGTTTTTTTCAACAGTATAAAAAAAGCAACAATTTGCTGTGAACAACACAGTGATAAATAGTAAATAGTTCCAATGAGATTCGACTGGAAGTATAGCACTACATGCAGTTATTCTTCCAATCCAAACAACGGAACCATAACTGAACCCGACGGACCACATAATAAGTCAATGGGGTACGTACAGCAAACATGATATGCGTCGTATGATGGAACCTACACTGTGTCATTACCTCTGTTGCATACAGAAGCCACAATGCAGATGTGAACAGAGCCTAACAATATTTTGAATTTAGCTTTAGATTTGAACGTAGAAAAAAATATCATGTTACTTAAAGGGCATGACCACACATGGCGGAATTCCTCCGCAACTGTCCGCATCAATGCCGCACCTAATCCGGGTTGCGGATTACGGCTGCGGATCTGCACAAAATGTGCAGAAAATTGATGCGGACTAGCTGCTGCGGACTGCGGGAAAAGTGCTTCCCTTCTCCCTATCAGTGCAGGATAGAGAGAAGGGACAGCACTTTCCCTAGTGAAAGTAAAAGAAATTCATACTTACCGCCCGTTGTCTTTATGACGCGTCCCTCCTTCGGCATCCAGCCCGACCTCCCTGGATGACGCGCCAGTCCATGTGACCGCTGCAGCCTGTGCTTGGCCTGTGATTGGCTGCAGCCGTCACTTACACTGAAACGTCATCCTGGGAGGCCGGACTGGAGACAGAAACAGGGAGTTCTCGGTAAGTACGAACTTCATTTTTTTTTACAGATACATGTATATTGGGATCGGTAGTCACTGTCCCGGGTGCAGAAACAGTTACTGCCGATCGCTTAACTCTTTCAGCACCCTGGACAGTGACTATTTACTGACGTCTCCTAGCAACGCTCCCGTCATTACGGGAGCCCCATTGACTTCCTCAGTCTGGCTGTAGACCTAGAAATACATAGGTCCAGCCAGAATGAAGAAATGTCAAGTAAAAAAAGCAAGACGCATCCGCAGCACACATGACATGTGCATGACAGCTGCGGACTTCATTGCGGAACTTTGAATCTCCATTGAAGTCAATGGAGAAATTCCGCCATGAGTCCGCCACTGCTCCGCAACAGACAGAGCATGCTGCGGACACCAAATTCCGCTCCGCAGCCTATGCTCCGCAGCGGAATTGTACGCATCGTGTAAACGAACACTGCTAAATTAAAGTGAAAGTCAATGTAGAAACGGCTCCGCTGCGGATTAACGCTGCGGAGTGTCCGCAGCGGAATTTAAGTGCAATTCCGCCATGTGTGAACCCGCCCAAAGGGAACCTGTCAGCAGTTTTGAGGCCTTAAAGGCTAGATAGACCTTTGAAAGCAATTGTTTTAATAAAAAGGTAAACCGGTATGTTTTGTGCAACTTTATAATTAGTTTTTATTAAATGAATTTTCACTACTATATAATATGTGCAATAATGGTATACATGTTCAGAGACGCTGTTGTCATGGGACATCTTGTTGAGTCTTTGTTTGTCACGTTTGCAAAAATAAAAAATACATAAATTAAAAATCACTTTTTGAGATACAACTGCTCTGTATTCTGTATACAGAGCAGATGTATCATACGCTGAATCCTGTACCCAAGGATGGACTTAGGTTGGATGGCGCTCTGTGCGGGACTCTCTATTGTTGCCCTCGACAAACCAAAAATGAGTCACATATATAGACACGTACATACATAAAGGCAGATATTTAGACAAACAGGAACATATATACACACACACACACACACACACACACACACACACACACGGCACATAAATACACAGACAGGACCATATACAAATACATAGAATGCACATATACACAGTACAAGCACAAAGACACATTCACAAACAGACCCATATATACCCACACAGGCAGTGGCGTAGCTAGGGGGGGCAGACGGGGCATGTGCCAGCGCCACCCCCTCCTTCGCTATAATTGTACTTGCGTCTATAGGACATAGGTACAATTAGAAGCAATGAATGGCCGGCTACGTTCCGTGCCCGGCCATTCAACATCTTTCCACGAGTCAAGCGGCGCGATAATTTGCGCCACTTGCGTAGTTAAAAGGCGCTGATTGACAGGGAAAGTCAGTCCCAGTTCAACCCCAGGAGACCTGCGCAGAAGAGAGCAGGTCTCCATTGCTGCCGGACGGCGCGGGAACGGGATTAAGGGGAGTTTAAATAGTTGGTTATTTTATCGTAATAAAAAAGTGTGTGGCATTATCTATGGGTGATGTTTTCTGCAGTCCTATGTAACACCACAGATAACAAACAGTGATAACTCCCTGAGTTAGGGTTTGTCCACATGTAATGGAATTGCTGCCTATTTTCCATCCGGAATTGCGGAAAATATGCAGCAGAATACAGTAGCAGCATAGTGGGTGAGATTTCGCAAATCTCATCCACATGCTGCGGAAAATTTAGATGCCAAAATTCACCTGTGGTGCGTTTTTTCGTTCCGCAGCATGTTAATTCCTGCTTGGGAAAGTGGACTGAATTGCTGCATTTTTCAGAGGATATGTCACTATCTCACAGACTTGAAAAAAACTCAGCAAAATCCGCACCATTTTCTGCAGTAAAAAATGCAGGAAATTAGTGTGTTTTTTTCTGCAGTTGAATGTCTGCTAGTTTTAGCGGAAATGCTGCAGACATTTTCTGCAGTAATTCCGTTACGTGTGGACAAGCCCTAAGGCTAGATTCTCATCTGAGGTGCATCCGTGCTCTGCGGAACGCAACTAGAGTCTATGGAGGGATGCGTGAAGCGTTAAAAATAGGAAATGTCCTATTTTGTCTCGAACCCTTAACGTGGTCCGTTGAAGCAACATTATATAGTTCCGTGTGACGGCCGTTGTTTCAACGGCCATCACATGGACGTTCAACACGTTCATGTGAAAAAGGCCTAAAGATAATGTAGTAGATGTTACATGCAATCCTATGTAACACCACAGATAACAAAGCGATAACTCTACCTACAGATAATGTAGTGAATGTTATCTGCAGTCCCTTTGTAACATCACAGATAACACTGTGATAACTCTCTGAGTACAGATAATTTAGTAGATGTTACCTGCAGTCCTATGTAACCCCACTCTGATAACTATACCCACAGGCACACACACACACACATATATATATATATATATATATATATATATATATATATATATATATATATATATATATATATATATATATATATCGTGTAGTGCACCTCCGAACTGAGGATACACTTTAAAAAAGATTATTTCCGGGAATTAATTGCCATGAATTGGTTAAAGTTTTATAGATTACCATGTGTGAAAATGTGGTGTTTCCCTTAAGGGGCAAAAGAGTATATAAGGGGCAGCATAGTATATAGGGGCAGCATAGTATATAGGGTCAGCATGGTATATAGGGGCAGCATAGCAGTTAAGGGGCAACATAGTATATAGGGTCAGCATGGTATATAGGGGCAGCATAGCATTTAAGGGGCAACATAGTATATAAGGGGCAGCATAGTATATAGGGTCAGCATGGTATATAGGGGCAGTATAATATATAAGGGGCAGCATAGTATATAAGGGGCAGCATAGTATATAGGGTCAGCATGGTATATAGGGGCAGCATAGTATATAAGGGGCAGCATAGTATGTAAGGGGCAGCATAGTATATAAGGGCAGCACAGATATCTTCATTTTATCTGTTCTACTTTAATATTGAACACACACACTTACAAAGCGACATAAACACATGCAGACACATATATAGACACACGCACATGCTGTAACATATACACATACAAACACAGAGACTTATATATACACACATACACATTTACACACAGAGACATATAGGCATACATAGGCACTTACCATCTGTCCTCGCTGACAGGATCACAGGTTTCTTGCAGGATGGGCTGTGGGCAGAGCTTCCTGTTCAGCTCTTGCCACTCGGCTCTTGTTTACTCCATGTGTGTAACTAAGAGCAGAGAACAGAGAAGAGGCAGAGCCCAGTCGCACCCCATATATGCTGGGAGGGTGCCGCGCCCTGTGCACTCGCACAGGTTGCACACGTCTAAGGCCGGTCCTGCCTGTACCCGTCATGTTCGCAGAACTGACGTGTTCAGTGTCAGTGGGTCCTGCCTGTCTCTACCTTTTATCCATCACATCAAGTTTATAACTTACATTGCGATCAATTACAGGTGGATCCTGTGTGTCAGAGACACGCAGGCCCTTTTGACACTGAACCCGTCAGTCCCGCGGACCTGACGGATTCAGGTCTTAGTGCACAATACAGTTGTCCTGTATATCAGGAGACCGCTAAAGTCACTCATAGCAGACTTGCAGCGAGCAGTGCAGGAGCACTTGCACATCAAGTCCTGCCTCAATGGCACTTGCAACCATCGCATCAGTGGAATAAAACATCACATAAAGAAAAAAGGTACGTTTAAAATGCCCTCCCCCTTCCCTATATCGCCCTGCCAGCAGTTTTGAGACCTTAAAAGCAGTACAGTACAGCAAAGTATTGAAAAAAGTAATGGAACATTTTATAGAAGATATGCCCCAACCAATTAATGCCTTCGACACGAGAGAAACACTACACTCTGTGTACCTCTGTGTATCCTTATATTAAGCTCTGTGTTGAATTGTATATGTGGAAATCTATATTAGTGTGTCAGTTTTAAAAACACGTATAAACTACCCAGTCCCAGGTGTACTATAAAGATATACTTCTCAATTTCATAAACCTGTTCCCACCTGGTAACACTAATGAAGAAAAGTGGTGTATCCACATACCCCAATTCAGCAGATACACGGGTGTTTGAAGTCTATAATAATGTCATTTTACTTTGTTACTTTTGGCTATGTCCAAGTTTAGAGGTTGCTTTTTTAAAAAACACATAATGTTTATTATCAGTATATGATAAAATATAGCAAAATACATCCAATGAACCCCTCCCAACCTCGCTGTTTAATCATACCTCCCAACTTTCAAGAATCACAGAGGGACAATCTTTTTTCTTTTAAGCCATGCCTTTAATCCCACCCAATCTCCGCCCATACACACCCGATTCAGCCCACACAGTATAATACCAAATAGCTGCCCCCACACAGTATAATGCCCCCATAGCTGCCACCATACAGTATAATGCCCCCATAGCTGCCACCATACAGTATAATGCCCCCATAGCTGCCACCATACAGTATAATGCCCCCATAGCTGCCACCATACAGTATAAAGCCAACACATATGCCCCCATACAGACAACAATGAGGGTCCATAGAAAAGGACCCCTATCAAATCTCACTAGATTTCTGATGGAGACAAATAATGATTGTTTGTAATTTGAAAATAAATCTTTCACCACTTATTCCCCTTTGAAATACAAATATGGGGTTATTACTATAAACAGTGTAAAGGGTTAATACTTTATTTTATTAAAGCTCTATAGGGGATGTTAAACAGATTAATGCAGCTGATATTTTTTAAAATACAGATGTAGCAGATCTGAGTGGGAAAGATAACAAGGCTGAATTTCTAATTTGGTACAATTTATTGTCATAGTAAGATGTGTTTACTGTGGTTTTCCATATAATTACATTTACTGTCTATTTATCTAAAGCAAGTTACTTATCTGGGCGCACAAAATAATAATATATGTAGGATATGCCATCACTTCATAACCTCTGGAATCCGGGTTGATCATCTGAACTAAGCGACAACAGTCCTATCAGCTTTTGGAATTCCACCGTTAAGGAAGTGATGGATTATCCTAGCTTTATGCCATCACTTCAAATGGTAGAAAAACCCCTTTACGTTTTATGGAGTCAATAAGAAATATGATAAACTTCAAGATTAGAAGTGGTTTCAGTGGCGAACAGATCCACAAGTATAATCACTGTCCAATTAAATGAGTGGTAGCAGTCATAGGTTTTCATAACTCCGAAATATTTCAATGCAGTCGTCCCCTGAACCCAAGTACTGGGATCAGACCTGATTAATTCTGGGAGTGCAGCTCTTCTACATCTGTTAAACTGAATTTCTGCCTTCTGCCCATTGATATATCTATAAATTAGAAATATCATTCAGTGTCCAAAATAGTCTGATATAGATGAATTATATCCACACATGTTCTGAGCAATGTAACCGGTAATAACAATTATAACAACCTCTACAAAAGTACTCTCGTGTTACATCTGTGCAGACAGTTGTCTGATATCATTGACCCAGGTTATGATACTACTGTTTTTGTATCTTAATACCAGTTTTAAGAGGACCTTTAAGCTCTCATGATGTGTTTGTTTTAGTCTATTCCCCATGGAATAACAATTCTGGAGCATCTTTTCATAGAACTCTGCTTTGTGCCGTTTCTTTGTAATTCCTCCTGGAAAAGTATGAATAAAATGAAAACTGGGCTTCTTATCAATGGGGCGCATGTCTACACAGTCTGACACTGACCAATTAGTGCTGATAGTATCATACCCTGTAGGCACACACCCTATTGACAAGGGGAATGATAACACAAGGTTGTCAATTTATTCAAAACTTTCAAGGAGGAATAACAGAGTAATAGCACAATGCAAAGTTCTAAGAAACGGTTGTTCCTGGAGAATGCAATTACCATATCAGACATGACAAGAGAGCTGATAGGTTCACGTTGGAAAGAATATTTTAAGTCTTCTACGGTGCTTATAGATTATGGCAAAAATTTGGGGCTGACATTTTCTGTTAGATAATATCTCTGTATACAATGTGAAGTCCATATAAATGATTTCTTTTGGATTGAATAACCTGACTGGTCACACATAGCCCTGACCTTCCTTTGGAGTGAGCTAGGATACTAAATGTGTCAGGGCACCAAAAATGAGTGCCCAACCTCACTACTGCTTAGTGACTTTATGGATTTGAATTCCGCAGACATATTATAAAACCTAGTGGAAAGCTGGGGCTGGTACTGGAGCCAATGAGGACTGGTACTGAAGCCAATGAGGGCTGGTACTGGAGCCAATGAGGGCTGGTACTGGAGCCAAGGAGGGCTTGTACTGGAGCCAATGAGGGCTGGTTCTGGAGCCAATGAGGGCTGGTACTGGAGCCAATGAGGGCTGGTACTGGAGCCAATGAGATCTGGTACTGGAGCCAATGAGGGCTGGTACTGGAGCCAATGAGGGCTTGTACTGGAGCCAATGAGGGCTGGTACTGGAGACAATGAGGGCTGGTACTGGAGCCAATGAGGACTGGTACTGGAGCCAACGAGGTCTGGTACTGGAGCCAAGGGCTGGTACTGGAGCCAATGAGGGCTGGTGCTGGAGCCAATGAGGGCTGGTGCTGGAGCCAATGAGGGCTGGTACTGGAGCCAATGGTGAACAAGCTCTATATCTACACCAATGCTTTTGAAATGAGATGTACAGAAACAAATGGTTGTGCAATTTGTGTGTTCACATAGTTTTTTTTGTTTTTTTTTCATTCACCTTATGTATTTGTGCTTCAGTTGTGACCCCTAATGAGGAAGGAGTTGGTGAACAGCGTTCAGAGGCAACTGGCTACTATTTGTAATTCTTGCCTATACTTTTCTATGTTTTGTGGTTATGATACAGTTGAATGAAATTACCCATATTGCTTTATATCAATGGTTTTTCAATTTGGAATTCATGGTATTAAATTGGACAAACTGTTCAAGCATGGGGAACTTGAATTCATTTTTCCTTATTGATTCTCTCATCTCCATCTGTGACATCGGTGCACTCTCAGCATTACACCCCTCAACTATATTAACTTTATAGATTCTATTTTTTCTAAGTACTGGCTTCAGTTGTAGAACCTTTCATTTTGAGAAAAATGATAAATTGTGTCTATTTTTTATTTCATATAGATTGATACCTCTCATAGTAGCCAAGCCATTGCAGTTAGGGTAAAAAGTGCATATTACAGACATTTATCTATCTTTCTGCTACACATACAATCATGTGATGGTAAAGTGCAGACTTCTCATATTCGTCTACACTAAGAACCCTACCGTCTGTAAGAACACTAAATGCCGTCTCTTATGTGAGTCATTGTACTGTAAACCAAACCCCTTCTTGTACATATCTGTGTACCTTCTAGTTAGCTGCACAAGTGTTATTAATGGTTCAGTGCCTTTTTGACTTTTATTTAAGAGGGTTTTTATAAGATTAGATAAACATGGCGGCTTTCATCAAGAAACAGTGCCACTCTTGTTCATGGGATGTGTCTGGTATTGCAGCTCGGTCCTATTCATTTGAATAGCTCTAAGCTGCAAAATCAGACACTGCCCTGGAACAAAAGTGGAGTTTATTTTTGAAGGAAGCATTTTCTTGTCTCATACATTGCCTTAAAGGGGTTTATTTTTATCCAGCTCTTTAATTCTAATCATCTAGTTTTTCGATTATATGTTTTTTTAAAAAAATATGCCCTCCCTCTGGTACCCACTGACCTGAGCACATCTGCTTGCAAACATTACAGCAACGCTCAGTTCCATACCTGGGCCCCATCCTCTCACTCTCAGGGAGGGCATATTTTTTATAACATGTAATGGAAAGCCTACTTATTCTTCATGAAAAGGAGGACTAGTTAATAAAAAAACACAAAAAGATAGAAAACCTCTTTAGAGCCTAACTCCATTGCCACTATAGTTCTTGAACATATATAATTTTAAGTATCAAAACACTATGTTTATTCATTTACTTACAGACCCTTACCCCCGTAATTTATTCTGCAGGATGTAGCACTGTACTTTAGGTTGCCTAGAAATCACCTGCCTTCCTGTATGGATGACCACTTGTTGAGTACTTGCAGTAGTTGAATCTACTGAATATATCAGAGGAAATTGTGTCCGCTATATAATACACTCTTTCTATTTCTTCTCAGGCTTACTTTAAAACCATCCCACTCCTAATACTCAGGAAGCATGAGAAAATTGAAAAACACATCTTACAGCCTCTGAACAAAAAAAATAAATAATTGTGAGAAAAGGAGTGAAGAACGATGATAAGTTCCGTGCTAAGGGGGCTTGAAAGAAACAATGCGTTGGAAATAGAGATACTGTAGATTTAAAGATTACCTCCCATAAACAATTAAAGTGAAATACTGGCCAAATTCTCATAAGTAGTAAAATGGACCTAACTAGGGTCATGTAACATACCAGAGTTTCTGATTCTTTCGCTCTCTCAAATATTAGTTTTCAAGGTGTCCGCAGATGTGTAGTAATGTCAGCATATTTCCCAACTGTCCTGGATTTAGCGGGACAGTCCTGGATTCCGAGTAGTGTCCCGGTGTCACGGGCAGGCCAGGGGTATGTCCTGGTGTCAACTGTATCTGAATCATCAGGACGCAGATACAGTTTAACCCAATGCTGAAGCAGGGAACAATCATCTCCCCACCTCAGCATTAGTACAGAGTGGAGGAGCAAAGGGAGCTCCTCCGCTCGTCGAGGACACCACGGTGAAGCCCTTGATGTCACTGTCTATATATGGACAGTGACATCAGTAGCTCCAGAAGCGGATTCCCCTGCCAAAGCATTGCAGACGCACTGGCTGGGGATTCCGCTCCTAGAGGGAACCCCTGACGTCACTGTCCATATATGGACAGTGACATCAGGGGCTACTCCTGGAGCGGAATCCCCGGCCAGAGCGTTGCCGGTGCTTTGTCCGGGGAATCCACTCCTAGAGGGAACTCCTGAAGTCACTGTCCATACATGGACAGTGGTGTCAGGGGCAACTACTAGAGCGGAATCCCCTGCCAGATGGTAGAGCTACTTTAAGTGCTGAGCCCGGAGAAGCCCTTGACATCACTGTCCATATATGAACAGTGACGTCAGTAGCTCCAGAAGTGGATTCCCCTGCTGGAGCGTTGCCGACGCTCTGGCTAGAGATTCCGCTCTTAGAGGAAACCCCTGACATTACTGTCAATATATGGACAGTGATGTCAGGGGCTAACCCTGGAGCGGAATCCTCTGCCAGAGCATCTGGCCGTGGATTCTGCTCCTAGAGAGAACTCCTGACGTCACTGTCCATATATGGACAGTGGCGTCAGGGGCTACTACTAAAGCAGAATCCCCTGCCAGAGTGTTGCCAACGCTCTGGCTGTGGATTCTGCCCCTAAAGGGAACCCCTGACATCACTGTCCATACATGGACAGTGACGTCAGAGGCTCCAACTGGAGCAGAATCCCCGGCCGCAACATGGCCAATGCTCTGCCTGTGGATTCCGCTCCTAGAGGGAGTCCCAATGGCGCTATATACAGGGGTAGCGCTATTTACAGGGGAGGAAGTATCTACATGGGCACTTTGGCACTATATTGGGGCACTATCTACAGGGGACACTGTGGCGCTAACTACATGGGCACTGTGGCACTATCTATGTGGTCACTGGCTTTTTATACATCAGCACTGGCACTAGGGTAAGCTAAGGGCGCATTATACTGTATGGGGGCATCTGTGTGGTCATTATACTGTATGGGGACATCTGTGTGGGAATTATACTGTATGGGGGCATTACGCTGTATGGGGCAGCTATGGGGGCATTATGCTGTATGGGGGAATTTTTTTGGCCATTATACTGCGTGAGGGCATATGTGTGGGCATTATACTGCATGGGGACATCTGTCTGGGCCTTATATTTCATGGGGGCATCTATGTTGACTTTATATTGTATGGGTGAATCTATGGGGGCATTATACTGTATGGTGGCAGCTAAAGGGCATTATACTGTGTCAGGGCAGCTATTTGGCATTTTACTGTGTGGAAGGTATTTTAGAAGCATGATACTGTGTCGGCTGAATCGGGTGTGTATGGATGGGGTTTGGGCAGGATTAGAGGTGTGGCTTAAAAGGAAAAAAAATTGCCTTCTTTGTCCCTCCTTGCGATACTTGAAAGTTGGGAGGTATGATGTCAGGATTGTTACAATGTTGGGGTCCCCAGCCAGAGCATCAGAAGGGCTCTGGTCCTGGGGAAGCTCCTGGCATCACTGTCCAGTAATAACAATTATTTAATTGCTGTCAGCATAAGATGTTTTTAAGGCCTTATTTACACGAACGTGTGCGTTTTGCGCTCGTAAAAAACGCCGCGTTTTGCGCGCATTGCAGTTCCGTGTGTCATCAGTGTTTGGTGCGTGTCTGCGCTATTTTCGCGCTAATGCCATACTTATGTCACGCAGTTTTGACGTTTACAATATGAAATGAAGGAGGTGGTTTTCTTTTTCCCATAATTTCTTGAGCAACAGTTGCGCGAATCACGCACAGCGCACGGATGTGCGTCCGTGTGCTGTCCGTGATTTTCATGCACCCATTGACTTCAATGGGTGTGTGATGCACTAAAAACGCTTAAGTATGCAGTGAGTTTCACGCAGCGGACACACGCTGCGTAAAAAACACGGAATGTCTGAATGGCCCATTGACTTGCATAGGTCCATGCGATGTGCGTGATTTTCACGCGCGTATCACGGACGTGAAATACGCTCGTGTAAATAAGGCCTAAGAGTTTGTCTTCCCAACTTGAAAAGTGAAATAAAAATGTTTTATATTTCTCAATATTGAATGTTAGTGACTACAGATGGGCATTTACTTTAAAGGGTTATTCGGAAAAAATCATAAATTATCGCCAATCCGAATAGGTAATAATTTTCTGATCGCTGGGGACCCCACTGCTGAGCTCTACACCAATTTTGAGAACGGGGGTCCCGAACCCCCATATCCTCCTCACTGCTCGACTGCAGTGAGGAGGAGCTTAAATGGCGCATGCGCCCACCGCTCCAATCACTGTCCATGAGAATGACGGAAACAGCCAAGCACTGTACTCGGCTGTTTCTGTCATTCCTATAGACTTTAAATAGAGTGGCAGCGCACATGATCGACCGCTGCTCCATTCAATGACCTCCTCACTGCGGTCGAGCAGTGAGGAGGATCTGGGGGTTCGGTACCCCTGTTCTCATGATTGGTCGGGGTCCCAGCAACCAGAAAATTGTCACTTATCCTTTGGATTGGTTATAATTTATGATTCTACGAATAGCTTTTTAGGGCCAGGAGCTCGTATAAAGTTTTTATGCAGTTTCTGGTGTCGTTTTTGGCTTAGTTCTTTTGAGCCAAAGCCAAAAGTGGATCCAAAAGAGAGGAAATGTATAAAGAAAAGACCGATGTATCTTCTTTCTTTTGTGTCCTCAAAAACGGAGCCAAAACTGCAACAAAAACTGCATCAAAACTGTGTGCGTGATATAGTTTGCCAACCCTTTTACTGAGATGACCAGCTGTTGCAAAAAAAAGGGGGGGGGGAATTATGTTCAGGTAAGGACAAGATTTAGTTCAAGACAAGTCTTCCATACCAATACAAGTGATTTGCATGGTTTGTTATGAAGTCGACATTTGCATATCTACAGAACTCAAGAATATCACAAGATGAAGAGAACTAAAAAAAGATACAGTATGTAAAAATTCTAAAGAATATTTTGGATATAAATGTACATAAACGTTACTGTAGTTGACTGCGATGTAGCAGCCCCCAGGCAAACCTGCTGTAGGATTCCTGTCGAGAGTGTTATCAATGTGTTTCTAGTAGAGTTATAAGAACATATATGTTGATGTGACGTCAACATTCAAAAAATGCTAAACACCTGGAAACATGGCTCTGTATCTTAAAAAAAAAAAAAAAGGAGGGCCCTGAGGAATACATATACATATAACCATGTTTCTATAGCAACAGCGAAAATCCACTACCCCGGCAAACAGTCCCCTTAAATCTCACATCCATGAGTAGCTTGGGTCTTGTTGCATGGAAACCAATTCAATTGACCTTCCTTATTCTACATACAAGCAGTGATAAAGAGTTAATGCAGCGATCTTAATGCAGTGCTGGGAAGTTAATGCAGTTCTAGGACCTGGAGTGCAGCACCTGCTGTGTAATACAACTGTGCAAATATAATCCCGCGCTACAGCAGTAGATCAAAGCCATTAAATGGACTGGAAATGGCTTGTAATGCCATTGTGTTAATGTGCAATCTCTGAAGCAGTATAGTTGTGTGACAGTCAGTTAATGTGCAATGTTTTAATGCAGTGCAGCAAAATAATGCAAAGAGACCTAACTGAGAGGAATAGTGGCGATGAAGTGCAAGCAATCTGCAGATCCAGAGGAGTAAATATTCCCATCTCTTGATGTAAATGAATAGATAGCTGCAATAAAAGACCATTGCGGTGGACTGTGCAGATCTGGTGTTAATGTGCTACATAAGCAACCTTCGTGGTTAAATGACTGTCTATGACATTGATGAAAACATCAACCAGTTAATTCAAAGCAGTGTCACTTTGTTAATGTGTAGTGACCTTAATGCAGTAGCGGTAGGTTAAGAAAAGCAATGATCTTATTTTAAGATGCAGTAGGAGAAAATTGATTGGTTAAGCCCTTAATGCATTTCCAGAAGGATGATGTGCTATGGGCCTCTGTTCATGCTCTGTGTATAATTAAATGGGACCTGGAGCCTGTTAGCACCATACAAGTAGCATCAGGGCATCACTATCTCTATACCAGATAGCTATGTCTATATCTTCTGTCTCTGTGCTCATTCTTGCTATCTGCCTTCCCTGTCCTTACTGCAGGGGCAATGTACTAACTGAGAGCAGTGCCAGAATTACTTAATAACCGATTTGAATATTTCACCCGCTTGGGGATAGGCATTAAAGGAGATGCGGCTCGTTAGCAAGTAACGTGCATGGCATCGCTTAGCAAGTGTGCTCTACTGAAGCATACTGTATATCTTCATTAAAGCTTTTATGTTTATATTGTATGGTTTTGACCCTAACTTTCCGAGCTATTCTTTGATCTTTACAAATATGTTCTTGCCTCACATGGTTTATCTCAGAAGTCTTTCTTTTTCCAATAAGCTAAAAGTCCCGTTATAACCTTTTTATTCAATACTTTTATAAGGTAATTCTAAAATGTATGAAACATGCAAATAAAATGATTTATCTTAATTATTTTGTATTTTTTTTATGTTTGCACGTAGGTCTGTGTGTAGTAAGAAATGTTAATGGGGTTTTTGGGTTTAGAAAACCCATTTAGGGTATTCTATGGAAACAGATAGGAGACTTTTGTTCAGCGCCCCCATCAATTAGCCAGTGCAGAGCGGAAATGGATTATAATGCGTCTACAAAAAACAGGTGTCTTTCTGGAGGACCCAGCATGTCTTTGCACTACGTTAGTGGCCCATTAATTTTAACAGGCAGCATGTGGCGGTGCTGTAAGAGGATGGAGCAGCCTCTCCTTAGTGGAGAGGCCACTGTTGCTTTAAGTGCATTATATGTATTTTGGTTGTATTAAAAAAAAAAATCACAGAAAATAATAAAATATCTACTCTCAATCACAAAAAAAGGCCATACTTACTAATACAAGGGCAGGTTAAAAACCAATTCCCAGTAGCATGCAAACAAGCCACAATTCTATATGGGGGAGGTCGCACGGGTTACTGACGAGCAGGGCTGGCTCCAGGTAATGTGGGCCCTTAGGCAAAACAGAATTAGTAGGCCCATTTGCGTGAGAACTCACGGCGGCAGTAAAATGGCAGAAAACGTTACTTTGTGCCCCCATATAGACGTTAGGCCCTGTTTATGCCCCCATATAGATGTTAGCCCTGTTTATGCCCCCAGTTTGTACCCCCATAAATTGTGTGCCCTCTATAGATAATGTCACACAGCCCACCCTCTCAGGTAGTGCCACAAGGCCACGCTCCTCTCAGGTAGTGCCACACAGCCCCCTTCCCTCAAAGGTAGTGCCACACAGCCCCCCCTCTCAGGTAGTGCCACACAGCCCCCTTCCCAGGTAGTGCCACACAGCCCCCCTTCTTAGTAGTGCCACACAGCCTGCCTTCTTGGTAGTGCCACACAGCCCCCCTCCTTGGTAGTGCCACACAGCCCCCTCCCTGTAGGTAGCGCCTTTGGGGCTCCCTCTAGGAGTTGAATCCTCAGCCAGAGCATTGCCGACGCTCTGGCTGGGGATTCCGCTTCAGTAGAAGCCCCTGACGTCACTGTCTATATATGTGTTGTCAGGGGCAACCCCAGACCAAAAATCCGGGACAGAGTGCTACTAGCACTCTGCCTGGGACACTGCTCTGCTACTGACATCACTGTCCATATATGGACAGTGATGTCAGGGGCTTCCCCAGAGACGGAGTCCCGGAGCAGACCGGCTTCTAGCACTCTGCCTGGCACTCCTCTCCAACTGACATCACTGTCCAAATATGGACAGTGATGTCTGAGGCTTTCCCAGAGCCAGAGTCCCGGGCAGAGCGCTACTAGCACTCTGCCTGGCAGTCTGTAGCGTAGTAAATGGCAGAGCGGGGAGATACCTCCCTGCTCTGCCATAGCGTTCAATAGTATCTGCATCTTAAGGTCGCTGATACTATTGAATGTGGCATTGCCACTGCTATAGCAGCTACTAGCTATTCCACTGGGTATGGAGGGGGCGTGACGGCAGGTGGCACGGGCCCCCTCATGCTGTGGGCCCTGTGGCAGCAGCTATGGCTGCTACAGCGGTAGTTACCCCCTAGACAGGGGCTCCCTCTAGAAGCAGAATCCCCAGCAAGACTCTGGCCGGGGATTCCACTCCTGGAGGAGCCATGATGGCAGCGTCAGCACCTAGAGGCCGAGTGGGCCCCCACAAGGGGAGTGGACCCCTGCACTTGCCTGGATTCGCCAGATGCTGACGCCGGCCCTGCTGACGAGCATCCACTCACACACCTATCATCCAGTCACACACCTATCATCCAGGCTGCTTAGTATAACAATACACACAGATAAGGGTTCTATAAGGTGCCAGTCACATGGTTACATGTAGTGGACCATGCTGTCTAGAAGCCTATTAGTTACGCCCAGCAAGTGTACCACACAAAGGACTGACACCACATTCTCCCACAACATCACAAGGCCAGATTGCATCCTCTTGTAGTGCTGGCAAGCAGATCAGGATGGAGATACCATGGACATAGTGGGTCTAGTAATGTCGGGTCAAGTTCCCAGGGAACCTCGCTGAAAGTAGCAAAATTTATATGGTGGGTGGGGATGCCAGGGTGTCACTATGCAAAGAAAAAAGGGCCGAAGAGAGAGAGAGGGGCTGAAGATATGTATCAGGGAGGAGATGAAAGCTCTGTCTGGAAGTTAAGTGGTGAGCCACTATTGCCCGCATTGCCACCATTATGTGTAATTTTGCAAGAAACTGTGTGTGTCATCTGTGAGAAGTGTTTGCACCCCTTGAGGGCATTTCTGTAATACTACTTGTGACTATAATGGACTGCTTATTTGTACCATATCTTGGCTACTGTCATCATCTATGACAAAAACCTGTCTGCAGGAGAATTGAACATTTGCTGCCATGTTCTCCTGGAGATTACAGCTGATCGTTGAGAGTCGCAGCAGCAGGACAACTTGTGACTATTTGATCTGTAAACTCATCTATAGAAAAGAGGCAGCCTGTATTCTGTCACAGAACTCAAGACTACAGGCTGCTGCAAAACAGCGGTGTCTGCTGACAGATTCACAGGTGTTATATGCATGTGTTTCTGAGTGCTGGCTGAATTATGATATTTGTCTCTAGCAACTCTCCGATTGCACCCCTGTGTTTGCGGCTAGTTCTGCGGATGCCAGATATCAATCATTGCCCAAATTAGCAGTCAGGTGATATTAACCTAATAGTACCCTGTATTCTATCTAGTAGTTGTTAATAATAGCTCTTCAGGTAAATTCAGAAACTTGTAGTCAATGCTAGGATTGAGGCTTATAATGAGTCATATATTGTATGGGGACTTCAATATTGCTCTGTACATTTAAAGAGGCTCTGTCACCACATTATAAGTGTCCTATCTCCTACATAATCTGATCGGCGCTGGAATGTAGATAACAGCAGTGGTTTTTATTTTGAAAAACTATCATTTTTGAGCAAGTTATGAGCAATTTTAGATTTAGTTTCTTAATGCCCAACTTGGCGTGTTTTTACTTTTGACCAAGTGGGTGTTGTAAAGAAGTGTAAGAGGCTGAACAATCAGTGACCAATCAGTGACTAATCAGTGTCCTACACTTCTCATTGTTCCAGCCCAGCATGATCCACAGCACAGTGTGATTGTGCAGTGAAAGAAGCTGGGATGGAACAATGAGACGTGTGTGACACTGATTGTTCAGCCTCTTACACTTCTTTACAACACCCACTTGGTCAAAATTAAAAACACGCCCAGTTGGGCATTAAGAAACTAAATCTAAAATTGCTCATAACTTGCTCAAAAATGATAGTTTTTCAAAATAAAAACCACTGCTGTTATCTACATTCCAGCGCCGATCAGATTATGTAGGAGATAGGGCACTTATAATCTGGTGACAGAGCCTCTTTAAGTGCTATAACACATTCTACAAGCGCTGTATTACATTTTATAAGTAAACTGAAATGAGATATGGAAAATGAGAAGTGAGTTATGGTATTACTAAGTGGGAGGTTCGTAGGGGCAGTCTGTATTATTAACCATATGGGATTGTTTGGATGACTTAGAATAAATCTGTATTGCTGGTAATGGGGGGCACTATTATCAGACCTAAATGGTAGTTTGTACTACAGACTGCAACGTATGTTCAGTAATGGACATTTTGGAAATTGATGATACTGTCTGTGTCAGTGGACCTGTGGCAAGCAGTGTTACTGTGAGAAGTACTATGCAGTATATATAATTTTACATTTTATGAATAGGTATTTAAAGAGTTTTCTTGCTTAGAAAACCTATTTTTAAATACTTTATTAGGAAATTCTGAGTTAAAAGATGATGGTGCCCTGTTCAGACCAGAGAACGGCTACGAAGGAGGACCCGGCACATCTGTGCATTACACTTACAGTCCATTGATTTTAGTGGATGCTGTTAAATGCAGCTTTTCCCCTGTGGTGTTGCTGCAAGGAAATTGAACACTTGCCACAGATTATGGCTGATCGCTGTGGTCCTAGCATCAGGACATCTTGCCATGTTTATCTTGGAAGAGGTTGTACAATGTGCATACCCCCTATAGAATTTTTCCATTCATCTACAACAAGCATTTGATCAGTCTATGTTTGCGTAAGAAAAAAATCACTGGAAAAAATATGTTGTAAAACACCACAAAAACCTGACCAAATCTGTGTGTGTGTGAATCCCGCCTTATACTGGATCTCTGCTAAGCTCTTTATAGAGTGCCTGTCATGTTTGGTATCATGACAGAAATCATTAGAAAATAATCTGTGTTATCTATGTTGACTATATGATTCATTAACTGATACAGACTTGTTGCTTCATTATTAGGACAGTGCTTTTTATTAATATGCAAAGAAGAGAACAATTGTCAACCCATCTGCAGCATCCCAAGCACTGCAGTTTAGATTCTCGTGAGGTCATGCTTTGCAAGCATAATCCCTGGCTAAGCATTGGTTTGGCTGGGAGAGTGATCTGCTCTTGGAAGTGGAAATTTTATAATATGCACATGGATGGGATGAACTGCGGAGTTAATGTTCAGCATATTATATAGGAGCTTCCCTGCTTCAATATGTTCCAGACACCGTTCATTATTGTCAATAACCAATATGCCATTTCTCAATCTTGGGAAATGTTGATCCATGTTTATCTCTGCAATACCCAACTAAAAGGAGCTGCAATCTGATTTGTATAAGGTTTGCTTTACCCAGGGGCGTAGCTAGGGGGGCAGGCGGGGCATGTGCCCCGGACGCAACTAGGTGGTAGGGAAGGGGGGCGCCGTGGCAGAGCAGCTGATCGCTGCTGATAGGCACCCTGTATGTCGGACACCAGCAGCAGCAGCGATCAGCATTAGGAAGAGCCAGGAGTTCATGCAGCGGTGTTCTGACTGGGGTCTGTGATGATTGGACCAGTCTAGTCACCTGACCTGTCACCTGACCTCACTGGTCCACTCCTGGGCTGTCACCGACCCTAGTCAGGAGGAACTCTGCCGCTACCTGCGCCGCATGACCTCCCCGCCTCCTCTGGTGAGTCACGTCAGGCAGAGCGGAGAGTGGTAGAGGTAGGCTACCGCTCTCCGCTCTGTTTACAGTGTGGCGCTATTTACAAGGGGTGGGAAGTATGGCGCTGTTTACAAGGAGGTGGCGGGCTGTGTGTCGCAGTATCTACAAGGGGGGAGTGTGGCGCTATCTACAAGGGGGCAGCGGGCTGTGTGTGGCACTATCTACAAGGAGGGCTGTGTTGGTGCTGTTTACAAGGGGGGCTGTGTGTGGCGCTATCTACAAGGGGGGTTATGTTTGGCACTATTTGCAAGGGGGGCTGTGTAGCACTGTTTACAAAGGGGGGCAGTCTGTCGCTATTTTACAATGGGGGTCAGTGTGGCGCTATTTACAAGGGGGTCAGTGTCGCGCTATTTACAAGGAGGGGCTGTGTGACGCTATATGCAAGCGGGCTGTGTGGCATTATCTACAAGGGAGTGCTGTGTGGCACTATCTACAAGTGGGGGCTGTGTGTGGCACTATCTACGAGGGGGGGCTGTGTGTGGCACTATCTACAAGGGGCTGTGTGTGGCGCTATTTACAAGGGGGGCTGTGTGGCGTTATCTACAACAGGGTGGCTGTGTGGCGCTATCTACAACAGGGGTGCTGTGTGGCATTAACTACAAGGGGGGGCTGTGTGTGGGGCCATCTACAGGTGGCTGTGTGGCGTTATATACAAGAGGGGGCTGTGTGTGGCGCTATCTACAGGTGGCTGTGTGTGGTGCTATCTACAAGGGGTCTGTGTATGGCACTATCTACAGGCAGCTGTGTGTGGCATTATCTACAAGGGTGTGCTGTGTGTGGCCTCTTTATTTTCTTTTAATTTATTGTTATGGTAACTCCCTTATAGAACTATGTCGCTTGTAAAATGTACAAATAGTTTAATGCTCGAGTTACATTTAAAAAAATGGTTAAAATAAATTACACCTCATTGATTGGTAGAGCAAGCAAACACGGCGAGGGGAAAGGAGATGTCTGGAAAGAAGTTGGGGGGTCGGCGCCAATCTGAATCTTTGCCCCGGGTGCAGGAGAACCTAGCTACGCCTCTGAAGGCTTTACCACTAAGGACAGGATCACACACAAAGTTTTGTTGCAGTTTGCTGCATCAAAACTGTGTACGTGTGATCCTGGCCTTAAGGGTTTTTCAATTTTAGACAAACAGGTTAACATCCAGAATCCATGTGGTTCTACTTAACCGAATGTTTTGCACCATAGTTCCCTATGGTGCTGTAAGTTAGGTTCAGCCCAATGATAAAGCATTAGGGTGCTACATTCAGAATACAGACTGTTACAAATGGATACAATACATCTGTAACATGTATAGACCCTGCCGGCGCTGTCTCTCCCTGCCGGCTGCCACAATGAGTGTCTTAATGGGGCTGGCATGCATAAAGAGATTGGCTGTCCGACCAGTCAGTGTGGTAGCCACCTTATTAAAACCATTTGTTGACAGACATTTTTTGTTTTAAAATTTTGTTTCCCTCTCTGCCTTCTAAAACACATAACTTTTTTTTCCTGTCGTCATAGCTATATAAGGCCTCAACACACGGCTGTGCCTGTAATCACGGCCCGCGATTGCGGGCACGGCCGGCCGCCGTCGACCACGGACTGCAGCCCACATTCTCGGCCCGTGCTCCCATACAAAGTATGGGAGCACGGCCCGTAAAACGCAAAATATAGGACATGTTCTATCTTTTGCCGTACAGTTCTATGGCACGGACACCTATCCATAACGATACGGAAAGGTGTCCGCGGCCAATAGAACTGAATGGGTCCGTAATTGCGGACCATATTACGGTCCGCAATTAAGGAGATTTCTTATGGTCGTGTGCATGGGGCCTGAGGGATTGTTTTTTGCAGGGTGATAAGCGGTTTTTAACGGCATTAATTATTTGAATATTATTTTAGGTGGGAAATGGGAAAATTTGTGTTTTTTAAACTTTTTATTAACTCTTTGTTTTTATACATTTGAAAAAACTTTAACTATTTGTTAAGCATTTTATTTTGTACCCATAGGGCACTTGAGCAAGCGATCATTTTATCGCTGGTACAATACACCGCAATACTTATGTATTGCAGTATATTGGGATTTTTACTGGCTCCTCTGGGAAGGCTTAATAGGGGCACAAAGATGACAGATCTGGGGGCCTTCATTAGACCTCAGGCAGGTTCGAAAACATCGACATCCATCGGTCGTGTCACGGGGGTCGATGGAGAGACAGAAGGGTCCCCTTCCTCTCTCCATTGGCTTAGATGCCGCAGTTGCTATTGACCACAGCATTTAATCAGTTAAATAGCCTGGATCTGAGTTAGAGATGGGTGTCAGCTGAACTATACAACTGACACCAGTGGCGTATGGAGGAGGCTCGGCCCATGAGCCCGCTCAATAATCCCCGATGGACAATGACGTACGGTTATGTCAAATATCGGTAAGGGTTTAGAGCTTCAGCATGTTGGCCTCAGTGGGAGATATAGTTGCTTGTTTCCCTCCCTAGTTTTGATAGTATCCATCTGTGTCTTCTGTTTTTACCTGATTTTTGTCCCTGACTGCTCTTTTGGACTATCCTCTGTACCGCATACCCAACTACTACATCGCTATTGCCGGACCCTGGATTATCTGACTACCCTCCAGAACTGTACCACGCACAAAACTTTGCTATATCAGCGTTGCTGATTAATTTTTATGTGAGTCCTTTATCTCCTTCCTACTACTTGTTAATTGACTTTTGACTGTTACCCTTAGCAATCGTATCTCCAATTTTCCAATCATTTATCTGGCTCCCATTCAGCTGGTGGTATCCAGAGAATCAACCACCGGGCTAGCTAGAGGCACCTAAGACCAGGAGCCAGCCAGGTACTTTGACCCTAACCAAAGTCATAGGAATGGCGGGTGCTATAGATGAATTGTGACACCTGGTTGGTTCTTTATCTGGGTATCGTAGGAATCAGACCATAACAACACCAATCTGAATAAGGCCTATCGCAGGATAAATCACAGAAGGTTTTAGGATGTAAGGGGTAAGTTATAGCTATGCTCTGCTGCTAAGGCCTAATTCACATGAGCGTGTTCGGTCCGTGATATATGGTCTGCATGTCGGTAGTATTTCCTAGACCGAACACAGGGAGGAACGCTACTAGCATCATAGTTATGTACGATGCCACGATTTACTGCCTTGCTGCGGGAAAACTGTCCTGTACTGTAATCATGCTTTTAGCATGGGACAGTAGTTCAGCGGGGAGGCAGGGATACCTAGGGTCATACATAACTATGATGCTAGGAGCCCGGCTCCCTGCACTGTGTTCGGTCCAGGAAATGCGGCCGACATGCAGACCGTATATCACAGACCGAACACGCTCGTGTGAATAAGGCTTAAGACTTTAGGAAGCAGATGGCTCTGACCACTGTATAGCGGCTGTTCTGCAGAGTGGCAGCTCTGCTCCTATTCAAGTGAATAGAAGAAGTTCTGCAGAATGGCCGCTATGCAGTCAGTTGTTGGAGCCATCTGCTTGTGGCTCCAACTATTTCATACCGTTTAAAACATCTGGCGCCCTGCGGCAATTGGAACAGCTGATCGGTACCTAGTCTGGGTGTCGGACCCGCACCGATCACCTACTGATGACTTATCCTCTGCATAGGTCATCAGTTGTCCGGTAGTGGACAACCCTTTAAATAAAAAAATTACCATTAATTACTTCCTATACTTCACATATACTTCACATATGTATATCTAGCACAAATTGGATGAAAATAAATAGTCCATGTACTGTACATAGCCGTGGCAACCAGAATGCAAACTTTACTTTTGCATTTATAGAACTAGAACACTGTACAAAAAAGAAACAAGGTTTATTTTCCAAAATGATTTATTTTCTCATTTCGTGACTAAACAGCATTATTCATAAAAGAGTACACCTATGAAGTAAAGCTCCACTGCAAATCAGCTATAAGCAAATGTAAAACATAGCAGCTTTGTAGTATATAATCATAAATGATTTTGCTGTTTTCACAAATTTTTCTGTTTGTTTTTACACTGTACAATGTAGCCAAAAATCAGTTGCTACCTAGAAAGCATCAGCAAGCCGCCTAGATGCTGTTGACAGATCTTACTATGGCTTTATGTTTATTATAATCGTGGCATGTATGACTACTGTGGACAGCTCGGCTTACTGAGCTATGAGGACCTGATGTTTATTAGCAGAAGAACATCCAAATAGTCTGATCACATAAGTACCAAAAACTTGAATTGGGTATACGTGTGTTAATGAATACGGCTGCAGGGGGTATTCAGGTGAAATTTAACCATATCCACAGCCAATTCACAGCAGTACAAAATGTCAGCATTTATTAGGCGAAATTCAGACGACCGCAACAGCCGTCACACGAACGCATGTATTTCAACGAAGCCGTTCACACAGCCTTTGTTTTAACGTGTCCAATTTTATTCCGTTTTCACGGATCCCTCGATAGACTCAAGTCTATGGGGATCCGTGAAAACAGGACCCGAACACAGGTGCAACTCAGACGTGAGAAATGGCCATTTTTCACGTACGAGTTTGCACTCGTTCGTGTGAATCTGGCCTTACACTAAATACTAAATAAAGGCACATAATAAGAAAAAAATCGATTTTTGTTTCTACAATTCATACAGTAAAGACTGTCTGAAAAATAACTAAAAATAGCAAAAGATATAGAGACATATGACAAAAAAGCTGTATTTTGCATTGAATGACTACTTTATATAGCCATGGTCAATCAAAGGTTGTAAAGTTCCAGAAGCAACAGGAAAATTGGTTTGGTCACAGATTAAAGTTTATAATATTTTATATTTATACAGAGCAGTGTTCCTGTTAAAAGGAAGGCAAGGCAGTAGTCTTTAAGTTTTCCAGTATAAATACATTGAAAAATATGTTGTTTAGTCCAAACGCCATTTTTATGAAACTTTGTGGGTTGGAATAGAAAAAAAAACCTGCGATTCCGCCTTTGTTTTTTGGGGTTAGTTTTTTTACGTCGTTCGCCATGCAGTAAAAACAAAATGTTAACTTTATTCTGCTGGTCAATACGGTTATAGAGAAACTAAATATATACAGTTTTTTTTATGATTTACTACGCTCCCAGTTTTCCAACATGTTTGAATGGTTCGGAAAAAAGCGGGCAGGGCATCATAGTTGCAATCCATGCAAAACATTTATCAAGTTTTTCCTCCACTTTACTGATTAACAAAGTGGCGAACACCAGGACATTCGCCACATTCTGCTCTAGGGGAGAGACTGGCGCATCACTTATATTGTGTGGCAGTATTAGCAATTCTTCCCAATAGATTACAAAACCTTTATTTTAACTCAGTGCTGTGTAAAACAAATCTACTCTTAATGGAGACTACAAGAACTGACCAGATGCACTCTAAATATTGCGCTATTTTGTGCATTATTTTGGCAACATTATTTATTTTGTCCACGTTATGTTGCGTTGGCAGGATTTACATGACTGATCACCCATTATACACATGCAGGCTTGTCCATGTTCCACTGTTTTACTGACAAAACACACTGATTTAGAATCGGCTCATCTAATGAATGTATATATATATATGTATAGTTATTGATTGGCCAGCTATGATATATAATGAACTTGCAGATTACATTGTTTTTCTCACATTGTCTATATAACGAAGATTTCACGTTATAAGAAAAGATGCTACCAAATTAGTAATGGCACCTGCTATAAGCTTCACTGGTGAAATAAGATAATGTACCCTCTGTAAGTCAGTACAGTTTGGCCCTTTAAGTTTTCCAACCCTTTCTCTTTAATATTGAGACGGTTTATAGGAAATGTCCTGGTGTGGTCATGTATCAGTGTCTGAGTATTAACCTTTTACATAAAGACTACATGGGGCAGATAACAGTATTGAAATGCACAACAGGTATTGCAGCGACGTGACCAATGGATGCTACATTTACATCCAACAGTCATGTCCGAAAACACCAGTTGATTTAACACTCTTAATAGGGCTAAAACCTGCAAAAGACCACCATATAGCCCTGCTTCAAAACCGTATTATATGCTCTATTGGGGCTGTTGATCTAATAGAGGAGATTCCCCTACTCGGGACTTTATTTATTAAGCTTCTTTTTTCTTTTAGTTAATCTTAATCTTTCGCAGCTCTTGACTGTAGACGATCACTGGGTGTCATTGAAAAATGGACATTATGGATGCCCATCGATTTTACTGAGCACCCTGTAATGCTTTATTTTCCCTGCAATGCTGCAAAAAAACTGAACAACGTTGCCACTGCTGCTGATCCCAAGAGGTCCCTATAGTAAGAACCTCACAATCAGCTTTGGGGGACCCAAAATCTTAAATAGACTAGTTCAAAATAAGACAACCTCTTTAAGCCATGATATAATGTAGGGGGTGCTACTAAAAATGGGAGAATCAAATTGCAGGACTATGATTGTATTATCTGGCCACCAATTGACATAAGAATCATATTCAATGTAAGATTTGCTCCATTGCCAAACATCCCCCAAAGTGGAAAATAGTGATTCAATTATATAAAACTGTATTTCATAAACATTCATTTTTTCCCCCACTATTTGCCAAGTCATAGAGCTTCCAGTAGGTCACCATACTAATGTTTTTGGCACAGTGGAAATTAGATCCTGCTTTACAAAGGTTGCCATAGAAGTTGAAAGTAGCAGTTTGGATACAGATACACCACAATCTCTTAAGTTTGTCTATTTTTTGAAGAACTCAACCAATGTGAATGTGAGGGCCATTTACACTTTATAGAAAATGTTTACAGTGGAACGTTGGGTGTAAAACATTGTCTGAATTCATTACCTGTTTATTTTAGGAGGTTCTTCAGGTACTATATACAGTATGTCACAGTTATTTAACCTACAAAATGTTAGCATTTGGTAAAATATCTTGCTGACTATTCAGTCCATGGTTAGGAGTTCACACATCATAGAGCATTGTATATGAACAGTCTGTTTGCATTGATCTGTATGTACAGTGTTTCCATAGAGACTGGTGTATGGTTGTGCATATATAAACAAATATGTAGCGTCCGCTCGTCCATACACCTCATCCTCAAGATCTCAATTTGAGACCTGATTTGCCAACGGGGGTATATAACACACTTTTATTTTTCAGTTTAATGTAAATTTATGGAAACCGAAGAACCCCTTTAAGAGTTTGGATCTATTACTGTAAAGGTAAGCAACATTTTAAGTTGTGTCTGTGTGAAATCCAATAACATATCACATTTAAGACCAAAGTATAGAAGATTCAAAATTAGGGTCTTAATAAAAGGGATTAAAAAAACTGAAAACTTATATTCCAACACTTGGGAAAGCCCTCTGGAAAAATGATGGTGCTACCCACATAGTAATCATGACTGGATATGCATGGGAGTTGGAAAATTTCTAGCCATTATCGCACTCTGGAAATGATGCTTCTGTCCGGGTATAAACACTGACTAAAGGAATGCACAGTATCTGGTTTTGATCCAAGTCATAGGAAGGTGGCTACCCTCAGAGACCAATGAACATACGAACTATCTAGATCCTAAGTGGGACTTCTGCGAACATAATAGACCAGATCCAAGCAAAAAATTGTACTGTAAATCTATTCCACTATTATTTTTTACGGTCATATTATATCTAGAGCTTGCACGAACATGTATAAGACAAAAAACACATCTACACACAGATGCACATTACAGTAGGCTTGAATGAATACCAATCAGACATATAAATGTCCATAAACAGCAATAAACAGTTCACTTGACCTACACATACTGTATACCATCATAAACTTCAATATCAGAAACTCATACAATAAGACGCTACACTGAGGTACAGGCAAGCAGATGTCTTGAAACATAATTATCATATGCAAATATCATAAAAAAACAAAGCAGCATGGATGAGAGTATATAACAGAATGGATACTACTGCACACATGCTACATAGACACCGATCTGCACACACTGGCATTTAACTGGCGTAGATACAGTATATCTGCATATCTAGTCAGATGCAGTGATTAACACAACCAGACACATTTAATGGGTTACACATGCAATATCCCAGAGAAATGAACCCATTTTAAATCGGAACACACCCAAAATGATCACATAAACCAGCACCTTCACGTGTTTCACATGATATTAGGATTACGGCTCCATCACATGGGTTTTCATACTCATACATTTTGTTATATACACAGGCACCGTTGCTGTATAATACATAGCAAAATGATCACACCTAACAGAAGAAATGCATATGTAAAATGCAGCAAGTAGCCAAGGCATAACACCATCAATCCACTGTAAGCTCAAGGCATGCATGTACTCATATACATATATGTTAACTCATGAACGTACATACACATACGTAGATATATACAAACACAAAATATCTATGGGACCACTCACGCAGTTTACCAATGTCTCTGTATTATCGGTCCCTGCTTCCCATCTCTATGGCATTAGGGATCTGCTCATCCGCTTAGCAACCGGTGTCCCTGTCACTTTTCTTGCTCTTCTTGTCACTGATGCTCCCCCCTATACGGTGTCACCAGCAGAGCTGTGTCCCTCGCGGCGCCAGAGACAGGCACCCAGACAGAAATCTTTCCAGATCTCCCCAGCTGTCTTACTCCAACAGATAGGCACCCACACAGCAAGCGAGAGGGAGAGAGAAGGAAGGAGGGAGGGGAGCGAAAATAGGAGGAGGATAGAAAGGGGAAAGAATACAGCAAACAGAATACAGTGATGGAGCAAAGAGGATGGATGGAAGAAGCAGGATGAAAAGAAAAATAGGTGTATTATACAAATTCTGAACAGCAACGATCTATAAGGAACAGGGTGGAAAAAAGGCAGCATAAATGAGGTATTAGACACTGCATAAGAGATGAGAGACATCTAGCAAATAAAAGGCAGTAGCATGATGGACGATAGGCGCACATTGAGCGAGGGAGAGAGAGAGAGAGAGCATAAAATCAAAGTGCTGGGGACAGAAGCCTTGAAAAACATGATCAGACTGAGCCAGTGCAGCACCAGACTAAGAGAGACAAGAGATTATCGTGGGTCAAACCTGATTGAAAAGCCAGAGAGAAAGAAATAAAGATGAAGGGAGAGATTGTGTGAATCAATGTGTGTAAAGAAACCAGGGAAGGATGAGACAGAAAAAATAAATGAAGAAAAAGGGAGAAAAGGAGGAAGGAAACACAGATAAAGGAGGAATTGGAAGCAACGCAGATTGTGTGTACGGTATACTGTATGTGTTAGAAGAGGAGGGGGCGCGCAGCATTACAGGAGGGTGAAAAGATATTACAGATAAAATATACACACACCTGGTTACAAAATGACAGAACAAATGGGACAAGCAGCCACAATGCACAGTGACGTGAAGTGAGGGTCAGTATGGCTTTGCAATATTTTATATTTTATGTGCCAATTTTGAATACTGTTCTATTTCATCTGTATAATTCATCCGATCATCCAGCCTATAGAGACATCCAATTGTTAATGGTAGTCTATGATAGACTCCACTGACCGTCCTGAACATCATTTATGTGCTAGAACATCTCCTAATATAACAAGATGCCCTTTGTGTCATTGACAGCGCCGTTATCCCAGGAACCCCTGGAGAAGGTACCACGGAGTCAAGTATGGACTACAGCCAAGAATTGCATCAATAGGAACCATTCGGCTTATATATATATATATATATATATATATATATACCTCCTGTCCTGCAGTGTGGGGAACCTCCTTCCCATAGTCTGAATCACCCCCTACGTAATGAGAAGTGTCAGGGAGATTATGGCCTCCTCAACATGTCTCTGTGACCTGCAGATCAATCAATCAAAATTAAATGTGACTCAAATAAGAGAAAGGAAGATGTGTAATACAGGAATTATCCTGCAATGGCAAGCCAGGTCCAGAGCGGCGAGATCGAATATGCCATGTTACACTGAGCTAGATCCATGGCATTAAGAAAGCAATATTCTATATTAGCCTGAGCCAGCTCTGAAATAAAAATACTATGTTATCCTGAAACTTGTATTAGAAAACTATACATCAGTTGAATTATATTCCATTCACCTAGCGGTATTACCAGCTTGCTTGAAATCTCAATGATAGATTTTTAAATTAATGAAAAACGGGAAAATATTTTTCTCAAAAGCAAATCTGTTTTAAAGGGATAGTCCTAAAAAAAAAATGAATTGCCCAAAACACATGTAAAGTCCATTTAGCATCCCCCCAGTACAATTCTTTAGAAGCAGTGTATTATTTATTTACCTATTCATCCCCGATATTACGCCTGTGCTTCTACTTCCTGGTTTTGAGACGGAACTACGGATGTAGCCATCTTTAACTTGACTCTGATAACTTGCTGCAGCGTGATATCACACAACAAATGCGTTAAAAGTCAAGGTACAGACGGCTACATCTGTAAGTCTTGTAGCGCGATGAAAGACTCAAAATCCAAGTGCTCTCCTCTTTTCTCTCCGCCCTCCCACCCACCTCTTTGGTATCTCTAGTATTTCAGTCAATCACATATCACTGTTCTAGCCCCTTGTGGTTATGTAATCGATGACGAGCCGACACAGACTGGAGGGAGAAATATCCTGCGGTCACGTGATTCTGTGTCGAGGCCTCACAGCAGAGGAAGAAATTACAGTACCTGTACAGTTCCTGTACCACGTGACTGTGAAGAAGAACGGGGGATCGTCGAGTCTTTCATAAAAATAAATAATTTAGTAAGTAGTCCATTTTTTTAGTTCAAATAGAATCCTGAATAATTTTATACCGGATAATCCCTTTAACCCCTCAACAACCGGCGTATAGTGTTTTTACTTCGGCCGTTCAGGGTAGATCTTCTGAAGCGTCGCCTTTTCATGTCGGCACTTTAGAAGAACTTTCCCCGCATCGTGAAGCCCATGGTGTTGCTAACAGCCTCGGGCTTCAGGGCAACGATCGGAGACCACTAGCAGCGTTCTCCGATCATATTTAACCCCTCAGATGCGGCACTCAATAGCAAGCGCCGCATCTGAGTGATTTTAGAGGGAGGGAGCTCCCTCTCTCATCCCACTGGCATCCCCACATGTCACGGGGTGCCGATGGGTTCTATAGCAGCCTGGGGGCCTAACAAAGTCCCCTAGGTCTGCCTTTAGTGATTGCCTGTTCGGCTATGCCAGAGGCATGACCTAACAGGTGCCTGTCAGTTTTTACACTGACCGGCAATAATACATTGCAATACAGAAGTATTGCAGTGTATTATAATAGCGATCAAAAGTTTGGACAGTAAAGTCCCCCAGTGGGACTAAAAATAAAGTTAAAAAAAAAGTTAAATAAAGTTTGAAAAAAATAAATGTCCCAAGTAAAAAAAAATAAAACCCCCCACTTTTTCCCCTTACAAAATACTTTATTATGAAAATAAAAGTAAAAAGTTACTCATATTTGGTATTGCCACGTCCGTAACAAACCCAACTATAAAACGATTACATTAACCCGCACGGTGAAAGGCGTAAAAAAAATAATAAAAATCAACTTCTTAGAGTCAAAAGAATTGTCTCAGATGATAATATTGTGGAGTATAGACTTAATAATATGTGCAACAAATTTCTTAGTCCAGGTTATCCTAGACTTGTGATCGAAAGAGCAACTAATGAGGTTAAAAAACGCAAACGTAGTGATCTTCTTGAGAAAAATCCAAATAAGAAAATACTTAAGAGAATTCCATTTGTATCAACATTTTCTCCTGTGAGTAGAAAAATTTCCAAAATCCTTAGGGATTATTGGCCTATTCTCAATGATAATTTCCCTAAGAATATTGAATTTCAGGACCCTCCTATTATGTCTTTTCGTAGACCCCCTAATCTTGGAGACCGCCTTATACGTGCAGACATTGGTTCGCTGACCAGGATTAAGCCCCAAAAGAAGGGATGTTTTCCCTGCCTTGGATGTTGCAATTGCAACAGTATGATGCGGGGCAACACCATGGTACATCCAAAAACAGGGAAAATATATGGGATTAAACAATTCTTCACATGTCTTTCCAGTTTTATCATATATATCATTCAATGTCCATGTGGACTCTTATATGTGGGAGAAACCACTCAGGAATGTAGAACACGAATTAACCAGCATAAGTATACCATTAGGAGTAAGAAGGTAGACTTACCGATTCCAGAACATTTCATAAAATTTGGACATAATATTTCACAATTGCGATTTAGAATAATTGATGGGGTAGCTCCAATGAGAAGAGGAGGTGATAGGGAAAAGAAAGTTAAAAAACTTGAATTAAAATGGATTTATGAACTGGACACCCTGGAACCCAAAGGGTTAAACAGGGAGTTCAGGACAACGGGCATTTGTTAGGACTGTGTCTTTGGACATGGTTCTGGCCACATCGTCATCGGTAATAGATATAAGATAGAGTGCCTGACCCGGAGTCATGTGATTGTAATATTATTGGATATTCCTTTTAATGTTACTTGTTTGTTCTTGTTTATATTTTTAGGCCACTTACACTTTATGGGAAATCACTTTTTGAATTATTCGTGAAGAAAGCTCTGAAGAAACCTTATCAGTCTTTTGGATTGTGGTCTGCTTTGGGATTTTCTGCCTGTCTTATCGAAAAATAAAAATTATAGGTGCAGGAGTGTCATAGGCATTTTTGTCCACTTTCTATTGAAATAGTTAATAATGATTCCATTTCTGGACATCTGTCAAACATATTGTGAAATAAATGTACTTTGATCACCATTCCTCTGATGAGACATGCAGAATCCCTCTCTTTGCGACACATCTAAGTTATGTTAGCGTCTTGTTGTTACTATAAGGGTATGTTCACACGGCCTATTTACGGACGTAATTCGGGCGTTTTAACCTCCGAATTACGGCTTGAAAGCGTTGACAAACATCTGCCCATTGAAAGCAATGGGCTGACGTTTGTCTGTTCACACGAGCCGTATATTTACGCGTCGCTGTCAAAAGACGGCGCGTAAATAGACGCCCGCGCCAAAGAAGTGTCATGTCACTTCTACAGACGTAAATGGAGCCGTTTTCCATGGACTCCAAGGAAAACCAGCTCCAGTTACGTCCGTAATGGACGCGGCGTTCAAGCGCCTGCACATGCTGTTACGGCTGAAATGACGGGGCTGATTTCTGAAAACAGCCCCGTAATTTCAGCCGTTACGGACGCTGCCGTGTGAACATACCCTAACAACGGGTTTCGTGGTTATTATGTTATTATTGGGTAACCTATTTTAATGCGCATGCGTGGTCCTGAGTGAGATCGCGATGCGAAACCATAGTAACAGCAGACGCCGGACGTTCAGGTTACCAGAATTTCCTGTCATGCGCAATGGAGAACCATGGACGCTGACATAATAAGATGTATCTTAATCGACTGATATACAGGTACTAGACTGGCGATCTATTCATGTTTTATAACTGTATTTCACTTTGATGATGTGGGGGATATTTAAAGCCATGATGATGTATTTTTTAAAGGTTATTTAACTATTGTTGACACCTAATACGTTCAGGAAGTGATGTCATTCAACATGTGTTATATAAAGAGTGCACTGATTTACTATCACTATGCTTTACAAAGACCCAACAGGGGTTGAAACGTTGTAGTTTTTACTGCTTGGTGAATAAAGACCAACACTTTTTGGATATCTGAGTGCTGCAGTTTTTCTTCAATCTACTAAGCGCCGCATCTGAGTGATTTTAGAGGGAGTGAGCTCCCTCTCTCATCCCACTGGCATCCCCACATGCATCACGGGGTGCCGATGGGTTCTATGGCAGCCTAGGGGCCTAACAAAGGCCCCTAGGTCTGCCTTTAGTGATTGCCTGTTCGGCTATGCCAGAGGCATGACCTAACAGGTGCCTGTCAGTTTTTACACTGACCGGCAATAATATACTGCAATACAGAAGTATTGCAGTGTATTATAATAGCGATCAAAAGTTTGCACAGTAAAGTCCCCCAGCGGGACTAAAAATAAAGTTAAAAAAAAGTTAAATAAAGTTTGGAAAAAATAAATAAATGTCCCAAGTAAAAAAAATAAAACCCCCCACTTTTTCCCCTTACAAAATACTTTATTATGAAAAAAAAAAAGTAAAAAGTTACTCATATTTGGTATCGCCGCGTCCGTAACGAACCCAACTATTAACCTGCACGGTGAAAGGCATAAAAAATATAATAAAAATAACGCATTTGATAAAAAGTGATCAAACCATCGCATCTACTTCAAAATGGTACCAATAAAAACTACAAGTCGTCCCACAAAAAAAAAGCCCTCATACAGC
Organism: Rhinoderma darwinii; assembly: GCF_050947455.1. Classification (NCBI taxonomy): domain Eukaryota; kingdom Metazoa; phylum Chordata; class Amphibia; order Anura; family Rhinodermatidae; genus Rhinoderma; species Rhinoderma darwinii. The sequence continues at coordinate 106,966,650 of NC_134693.1, forward strand.
TGCATCGGTCAAAAAATAACCCGTTATGGCTCTTAAAATATGGCGACACAAAAGTAAATAATTTTGAAAAAAATGTGTTTTTACTGTGTAAAAGTAGGAAAACATAAACAAATCCATCTAAATTTAGTATCGCCGTATCGTAACAACCCGCTAAATAAAGTTATTATGCTATTTATACCACATGGTAAACGGCGTAAAATTAAGTCGCAAAAAAAATGGCAAAATTTCTGTTTTTTTCCAGTACCCCACTAAAAAAGTTATTAAAAAGTTAATCAATAAATTATATGTACGCCAAAATGGTGCTATTATAAAATACAACTTGTCCCGCAAAAAAAAAATCCTTATACAGCTATGTCGACACAAAAATAAAAAAGTTATAGATTTTAGAATGCGACAATGGAAAAACTTACCAAATTGCTCGGTCATTAATGTTTAAAATACCTTCGCTATTAAGGGGTTAATATGGATAAATTCTAAATAATAGCTTTTTGGGGTTCAACATCTTACTTAGGTCTAGCTGTGTGCAAGGAGCCTGAACTGTCTAAAACAGAGTGTTTATGGGTCTTTATTATGGAGCCATAGGTACTCAGTGTGCCTCTGTAGGGTACATCCATGTGTCACTGTATTCCCACCTTAGAAGCAATGCCTAAATGCAGAATACCTCTGTAATATAGCATGTGATGTTAAATGGCACCATTTTTTTTTCTCATGGATTCCATATGAATACAGTACATGAGAGGAAACCTGTGTGTCTCTGTATGAAATCGGACACATACAGAGGGACAGTGCGGGTTCTCAGATTTGCCCACAGATCCGTCATCTTTATGTGGTCTTATCCTAAAATGAACAACTAGGGGAATTGTGGTGTTCCTGGGTAAGTCAATCTTTTGCACATAAATCTATCTGGCCATTTAAGGGTATGTTCACACGGCCAAATTTCAGACGTATACGAGGCGTATTATGCCTCGTTTTACGTCTGAAAATATGGCTACAATACGTCGGCAAACATCTGCCCATTCATTTGAATGGGTTTGCCGACGTACTGTGCAGACGACCTGTTATTTACGCGTCGTCGTTTGACAGCTGTCAAACGACGACTCGTAAAAATACAGCCTCGTCAAAAGAAGTGCAGGACACTTCTTTCAGACGTTTTTGGAGCTGTTTTCTCATAGACTCCAATGAAAACAGCTCCAAAAACGAGTTGGTAAAAAAATGAGTTGGTAAAAATGCGAGTTGGTAAAAAACGTCTGAAAAGCAGGGTCTGTTTTCCCTTGAAAACAGCTCTGGATTTTCAGACGTTTTGGTTGACTACGTGTGAACATACCCTAACAATCACTAAAAAAGATCTTCCTATAAGGCTAGGGCTACACGGTGCCTTAGGCTGCGACCGGATCGCAGTGTCAGGCTGCCAGCATCGTAGTGATGAAAATTAATGTGGCCGCGTTGCAAAACGCAAGATGCTGCGACCACTTCACATCAGTTGCAAGAAATCCAAACCTGCTAAACGTTTTGCAACTGTTGCGTCGTGGTCGAGGCAAACTTTACTTCATTGCTGCGATGCAAGCAGCGCGACACCTGTGTCGCAGCCAATGTCACCATGTACTTCTAGCCTTACTCTAAGAAGATGTCTATTTTATTTAGTACAAATAGATGGATTTAGCTTATCTTATGAAAATGTTAACATCAATCATCCATATCTACCTGTAATGGAATGCTTATAAGATTCTCTAACAATTGCCTTTAAATAACTGAGCGCCAGAGGTCCCATAACTTTATAATATACTCACTGTATAAAATGTCTCCCTTCTTAGGATCTCAGGGACCTCAACTGATGGATGGATGATTTTATTCAAACAACTGTGATTCTCGAGAACAGTGCTCTTAGAGAAAATTTCAGTGTGTTTATAAGCTTTGACCTATATATTAACTGTGACAAGTTGTAATATGGAAGTTCAGGCCTAACAAATCTAATCTCAATGGTGCAGATATGACCTTGGTACAAGATAAAGTTGATGTATGAATTGACCCTCAAAACAAATTTAGTTCTTTGGGCAGCACAGAATGTAAATACAGTCTTGCTTTCAGGCCTGGTTTACACGAGCGTGTGCGTTTTGCGCGCGCAAAAGACGCTGCGTTTTGCGCACGTTGCACATGCGTTTGCCATGCGTATATGCTGCGTTGCTGCGTTTTTTTCGTCAAAAAAGGAGGGAGGCATTCATGAGAGGCCAGCCTACAAAAAGGCTGGGTGAACAGGTTGTGAGCCTTATTTCCTCCTCAGCAAAAAGACTTGTCTTGCAATCCACATTTATGCCTTCTCCGTCGCTGGCCCGTGTGCTGCTCGCGTGGATGATTTTGCGCAGGTTTGGCGAACGGCGTCCCATGCTACAGCACCACCCGCGTACAAGAAGTAGGATTTGGGTTCATCCACTTGTGGCCCAACGTACCTCTAAAGGGCACATTCATACCCTCTATGAGGACCTACGGCGTCACCCTGAGAAATTTCGAGCCTTTTGCGGCGCTGCATTTCCCCTGAGGAACGACTGCTTGTGACCTTGAGGTATGTGTGTTTCTGAAATTAGTGCTTACAGGATGCTGTATGGATTTCATCTCACACATAACATGTGTTCTTTGTTGTTTCTGTTTTTCACGTCATGTAGTTTTCTGGCCACAGGCAATAGTTACCATTCTTTACATTTTGAATTTCTTCTGGGAGTGACCACCATTTCATTCATTGTGACATCCACCTGTGTAGTGCTGTGGCAGAGATTAAAGGCCACGGCCATGCCTCAGCCCACGGCAGAACAGTGGCTTAGTATTTCGGACGCATTTCTTACCGCAACACAATTTCCTCATTGTATTGGTGCCCTAGACGGGAAGCACATTCATGTGAAGAAGCCCCCACGCATTGGCTCAAGATACTATAACTACAAGCAGTTTTTTTTTCAATCGTCTTGTTGGCCTTGGCGGACAGTAATTATTGTTTTACCATAGTAGACATTGGGTCGTATGGAAGCTCTGCTGAAGCCCGCATATTTAGTTCGTCCAGAATGGGTAAACGTCTTAGGAATAATCAACTTGCTGTGCCAGAACCTACAATCGTCCCTGGCTCCAGCAGCCCACCAATCCCATATGTCATTGTTGCAGATGAGGGTTTTGCCCTGACAAGGCAAGTAATGCGTCCATTTGCAAGAAGAGCTTGGATGAGCGTAGACGCATGTTCAATTACCGCCTATGCAGAGTGCGAAGATGTGTCGAATGTGCCTTTGGCATTATGTCTAACAGGTGGCGGGTGTTTCTGACATCAATGCAAATGTCACCGCAGAATGTGACACGTATCATCCAAGCGTGTGTAGTTCTGCATAACTTCAACCGCATCCATGACGCTAGTTTTGATGCGGAATATATACAAACAAATGCACCCATCATCAACACAGTGCCGCCAATTCCACTAGGGAGATCTGTAACATCTGGACTCCGAGTGCGGGAAAGTTTTGCAGCATATTTTGAGAGCCCTGCAGGAGCCGTACCATGGGAGCTCGATGCCATATAAAGGGTGGCATAGTTATTATTATTGTGTCCAAAGGTCCTAAGTGCCCCGTGTTTTGTGTTTTATGTTAGGGGCTTTTAGTGTTAGGGACTCGCAATACATGAGGACCCTTGACGTGGGTTGCGAGCTTAAATCTGTTTGGGTTTGAACTTGGCATTTAACAGGCAAACAAGTGATTGCATGAGAAACAAATTTGATTTGACATTGATTTCTCATACAATCCCAACTGTCCTTTGTGTGGCAAATGTGAAAGCACTTCACCGCAACATTGAAATCTCTTTGGAATAATGCCAAACCCCAACAGATGAACTAATACCTCAATGAACGCATGCCACTCTGTTGAGCCCTGGTAAACAGTGTGTTAATGTACAGTAACATCAAGTTTGCGAAACATTGTGAAAATGAGGAGGAATAAATAATGTCCACATGCAATTGCAAATCGAAACAGAGTTTTTATGTTGTCAGCGCAGAAAAACACAAGTGCAAAAATATTCACATGCAACTGGTAACTTGGCACCAACATGATGCAACACAAACATGAACCCAACACTGAAGGCATAAAACAAAAAACATTATTTTACATCATCCCACACGCAGTTCTACAACTCCTGGTACTGATGAGGCGGGGAATTGTAGGCGCTCATTTCAGCACCACTATGCTGTCCACGGACCTGCAGTGGATGTTCCTCTACAGCATAGTGGTGCTGATGCTGCGTCTGGTAGCTGTGGCATGGGAAAGGCGGTGCATATGTTTCTGCTGCTCTGCTGTACAGTGCAAAATGATGGTCATGGGCAGGCAGAGGACCAGGGGAAAAGCAGGCAGGCACTGGCCGATACTGCTGTTGGCGTGCACTGGGGGTGGCTGGTTGGGATGGGCCTGGGAAATTTGAGCCGACAAAAGGCTCGGGTAATCCTCGCCAATGCTCGAGAGAAACACTGGCGAGGATTGTTGGGTGGTGTTGCGCAGTCAATGAGGGAGATGATTGCTGACTGGAGGCGCGGCAGCCTATTGTCCGGCACCTTGCGCAGCAGTGGCACGATGCTGCGGGCAAAGTAGTCGTAGCCGTCTTCATCGGCCGCACGACGCAGGTATTCCAGTACCCTTCCGTCCACTTGCGCACCAGCGGATGCCATCTGACTGCGTCTGCGTCTGGCTGGTGCACGATGGAGTGGAATGTCATCCGGGGGACTTCTGGTGGGCCGGACTCTAGTGGTGCAGGGTCCTGTGGTGTAGGCTCCGGGGTTAGGGGCAGCAGGCGACTGCTGTGACGGTGCGGCTGCGACTCCGCATGGTCAGTCTCCTCTTCAGAGTGGTTCAGATTGTCTGAGGTTCTAGAGTATAAAAGCATAATGAGAAACCACTTGTCAACAACGAACAAACAGGCTGTTTTGAGGACATGACATGTGCAAACAAATATTTTGACAGGCAAGAGTAAATGTACTTACGCTCGCATCTCCATTATATCTTTGAGGAACATTAGTTGGTCGGTGTACAGGTACCTCCTTTTCTTAGAGGCACCATCGCCACTTGGGCCTCTGTCGCCGTACTCCCGATGGAACTGATCCCTGCAGCTCCTCCACCGGGTCTTAACATCATGGACTGTAGGATGAACCAAAAAAACATGGTCACTCATTGTGTTCCAGCACAAACAACTCGACTGGCAAAAACATTACGGTCCTTACACAGAAAAGTACATTTCACAAGGTGATGCTGCAGCGACACAAAAGCAACGTTGCCCATTTTGGAAAAATATTACACAGGGACACACTACTAAATAGGGAGGACATTTCATCTAGAAATACATGTACTCACCAATTCTCTGGCGGTCTCATGTGCTGCTTTTTGCCCATTCGCTGCTGAATAGCGCCGTGGCTATGTGGTCCCATGCCACTTCTTTGGCCGACCGGTCATGGTAGGACTCCGCGCGGGTGTCCCACAACTCGGGCCTCTCCTGTACAAGGCAGATTCGTTTTTAAACATCAAGAGCACGCGGCATGACTGCACTCCTCTCTCTGTAGGTAGCTATGGCCGAAACACGTTATGGAATCTAAAACACTTCCTGGTTTGTGCTTGTTTGGACAAGTTTTCAAAGTCATTTACATGTACTTAACAAATGATGTGTGAAAAACGCACGTTTTAATTAATTATCTTTTTTTTTCACTCAAACCTACAACTATACTAAAATCATAGATGCAACTCATCATGGCCACTTCACCAATACTAGTGAAGAAATGTTTACTTCACCTTGTTTATTACCTGTTAGACTAGGTTCATACCATGTAGAGTATGAAATCGTCAACCAAACATATGCCACAGACTTATGCAATTGTATGCCTTTCTACTGTGGACTCCCATTAAAAGAAAAAGAACATACCTTTTTTTTGCTCACAATTGAATTCAAAAGCATAGTCAACTTGTAAGAGGGTGAACATCTTGCCATTTGATATGTTATAATCAGGGGCGTAACTAGGAAAGACTGGGACCCATAGCAAACATTTGACTGGGCCCCCCCCTCCCCTGGGTGTCACACAACCCCCCCTTGTAGATAGTGCCTTTTTTACAGTCCCCCCTGTAGATAACGCCACACAGTCCCCCCTGTAGATCACCCCATACAGCGCCCCCCTGTAGATAACGCCATACAGCCCCCCCTGTAGATTGTATGGCGTTATCTACAGGGGGACTGTATGGCGTTATCTACAGAGGGGGACTGTATGGTGTTATCTACAGAGGGGGACTGTATGGCGTTATCTACAGAGGGGGACTGTATGGCGTTATCTACAGAGGGGGACTGTATGGCGTTATCTACAGGGGGGACTGTGTGGCGTTATCTACAGGGGGGACTGTGTGGCGTTATTTACAGGGGGGACTGTGTGGCGTTATCTACAGAGGGGGACTGTATGGCGTTATCTACAGGGGGGACTGTGTGGCGTTATCTACAGGGGGGACTGTATGGCGTTATCTACAGGGGGGACTGTGTGGCGTTATCTACAGGGGGGACTGTATGGCGTTATCTACAGGGGGACTGTATGGCATTATCTACAGAGGGGGCTGTATGGTGCTAATGCCATACTGCCCCCACTGTAGAGTACGCCATACAGCCCCCCTGTAGGGAACGCCATACAGCCCCCCCCCTGCAGGGAACGCCATACAGCGCCTCCACCTGCAGGGAACGCCATACAGCGACCCCCCTGCAGGGAACGCCATACAGCACCCCCCCCTGTAGGGAACGCCATACAGCCTCCCCCTGCAGGGAACGCCATACAGCGTTAGGGGGGATAGGGGATACATGTGTGATCGCTGGCAGCGATAGGGAGAACGGGAGACTGAAAGTCCCCTGAAGTTCTCCATCACAAACCTCTGACTTCCGGCGTCTGTGTTGGCAGCTCCGTAGAAATGAATGGAGCGCTGGTCACGCATGCGCACAAGCGCGACCGGCGCTCCATTCATTTCTACGGAGCTGCCGACACAGACCCCTAAAGTCCGAGGTTTGTGATGGAGAACTTCAGGGGACTTTCAGTCCCCGTTCTCCCTATCGCTGCCAGCGGGCCCCGTAGCAGTCACTATGGCTGCTACGGCGGTAGTTACGCCACTGGTTATAATCATGTGTGGTATCTGGTCGGCAACAGCAGCAGGTTGTACCTGGCGAGGGAGTCACGCTCCCGAGCCATGTAGTAGGGACAGGGTTGCTATGACGATGGCCAAGGCTGGCTGCAGGTTTATGTGGGTGCTTGGGCGACACAGACTTAGTGGACCCCTTTGCGGACGAACTCACGGCGGCAGTAAAACGTCAGAAAACTTCACTTTGTGACCCCATATACAAGTTAGGCCCTGTTTATGCCCCCATATAGAAGTTAGGCCCCCAGTTTGTACCCCCATAAATGTAATGCCCTCTATATATAGTGCTACAGTGCCCCCTGTAGATTGTGCCACACAGCCCCGCTCATAGGTAGTGCCACACAGCCCCCTCGTAGATACTGCCACACAGCCCCCCGCATAGGTATTGCCACACAGCGCCCTTCATAAGTACTGCCACACAGCCCCCTCGTAGATACTGCCACACAGCCCCCCCTCGTAGGTACTGCCACACAGCCCCCCTCGTAGGTACTGACACACAGCCCCCCTCCCAGGTAGTGCCACACAGCCCCCCATTCCAGGTAGTTCCACACAGTCCCCATTTGAGGTAGTGCCACATAGCCCCCCTACCAGGTAATGCCACACAGCCCCTATGCCGGGTAGTGCCACAAAGCCCCTCTCCCTGGTAGTGCCACATAGCCCCCCTCCCTGGTAGTGCCACACAGACAGGTGCTCTATTATATGTGAATTGCACTGTTAAATTTACTATTGAAAGTTGTGGAAGAGTTGTATAACCATTAAAAGGGTGCTGCATGGAGAGAATGGTCTTAAGGGACAGGTGCTATCAATTGAAATTCCGAAGGACTAACCCATCTGGGCGGAGATGTGGGTAATGCCTCATTGGAAGTGGCTAGCCGCCATTATGACCTGCAGAGGCACAAGTGGAGATTCGGAACCCGACCCTACGTCCCAGCCAAAGGTTGAGGGGCATAGCTTCCGCCTTTGGGGATTCTGCAAAAGGTAACGGGTAGCTCCTACCGTGACCCGTGAAAATAACCCGTGTAGACCTGTCATGCCCGGTTGTTTGGGAGAGTCAGGTGCAACCACCTCTAGTGAGGGACTACCGGGTGATCGACGACCCCCTTCCCTCAGTTTAGACCGCCCTGCAGCACTGAATTGCTTTTTGTATGAATCTGCCTTTGTCAATATACCGGTAGAAGAATCAAGTTGACTAAAAGTGAAGTTTTGTCAGTTTGTCCTTAGTCCCTAAATCAAACTGTGATTTTCAATACAGTTGAGGCAACGGTATACCGACATATACATGTTTGCCAAGAGAACTCCCTTTTGGCATATGCTTGGCTTTTGAAGTCTATGAGCATGCTAGATATATACAGTGGATATACAAAGTCTACATACCCCTGTTAAAATGCCAGGTTTTTGTCATGTCAAAAAATCAGTACAAGATTAATCATTTCAAAAATTTTCCACCTAAATTTGACCCATAATCTGTACAATTCCATTGAAAAACAAACTGAAATAATTTGGAGGGTAAAAATAAAAAAATACCAAAACTACAATAATGTGGTTGAAGTGTGAACACCCTCTTATAATAAAAGGCGTCGTCTATGTGTCGCCCCACTTCTCAAATGTATTGAGGTGGTGGAGATACATAGACGAAGTCTTCGTTATCTGGACTGGTTCTCAATTAGAGTTAGAACAATTTTTTCTCTTTCTGAATGCTGTTGACAATGACATTAAATTTACTATGGAGTCCTCCATTGATTCTTTACAGTTTCTGGACACAAGGGTGTTCAGAAAAAATAATAAATTATATACTGATTTATATCATAAACCAACAGACCGCAATAATGTATTGCGGTTTGAAAGTTGCCACCCTAATCCCATGCTTTCCTCTCTTCCTTTCAGCCAAATGCTGAGAGTAAAAAGAATTGTCCAGGATCCATCCACACTTGAGCGTAGATTGAACGATATGACGAATAAATTCGAACATCGTGGTTACCCTAAAGGTATGTTCACACGAGGTCATTTCGGCCCAAGTACCGGACTGAACACAGTGCAGGGAGCCGGGCTCCTAGCATCATATTTATGCACGACGCTAGGAGTCCCTGCCTCGCTGCCGGACAACTGTCTCGTACTGAAAACATGATTACAGTACGGTACAGTTATCCTGCAGCGAGGCAGGGACTCCTAGCGTCGTACATAACTATAATGCTAGGAGCCCGGCTCCCTGCACTGTGTTCCGTCCGGTACTTGCGGCCGAAATACGTCCGGCAATTACGAACATAATGACCTCGTGTGAACATACCCTAAAAGACTTTTAGACTCAAAAAGATTGAAGGTTTGGGAATTCTCCAGAGATAGCCTTTTGGAACCAAAGATTAAGTCCAGAGCACATAGACTAGCATTAGTCTCAACATATTCCCATATGAGCAATGAGATTGCAAAAATAATCAGAAAAGAATGGGGGATTCTAAAGAGTACCTATAATGATATCCTAGAATTTTCAATGCCTCCACGTATGGCCTACCGTAGATCTCAAAATCTTAGAGACCGTCTAGTTCATGCGGTCATTGGTCCCATGATTAACCCCTTAAGGACGCAGCCTTGTTTTGGCCTTAAGGCTCAGAGCCCATTTTTTAAATCTGACATATTTCACTTTATGTGGTAATAACGTCGGAATGCTTAAACCTATCCAAGCGATTCTGAGACTGTTTTCTTGTGACACATTGGGCTTCATGTTCGTCGTAAAATTTGGTCGATATATTCAGTGTTTATTGGTGAAAAATTGCAAAATTTATAGAAAATGTTGAAAAAATAGAATTTTTCAGAATTTAAATGCATCTGCTTGTAAAACAGACGGTTATACCACCCAAAATAGTTACTAGTTCACATTTCCCATATGTCTACTTTAGATTGGCATCGTTTTTTGAACATTCTTTTATTTTTCTTGGACGTTACAAAGCTTAGAACATAAACAGCAATTTCTCATATTTTTAAGAAAATTTCCAAAGCCTTTTTTTTAAGGTACCTCTTGAGTTATGAAGTGGCTTTGAGGGGCCTATGTATTAGAAACCCTGATAAAACACCCCATTTTAAAAACTAGACCCCTCAAAGTATTCAACACAGCATTTAGAAAGTTTTTTTTAACCCTTCAGGCATTTCACAGGAATTAAAGCACAGTGGAGGTGAAATTTGCAAATTTCATTTTTCTTGCTGAATTTCAATTTTATGAATTTTTTTTCTGTAACACAGAAGGTTTTACCAGAGAAACACTACTAAATATGTATTGTCCAGATTCTGCAGTTTTTAGAAATGTCCCACATGTGTCTCTAGTGCGCTCGTGGAATAAAACACAAGCCCTAGAAGCAAAGAAGTACTTAGTGCATTTTGAGTCCTCTTTTTTTATTAGAATATATTTTAGGCAGCATGCCAGGTTTGAAGGGGTGTTGAGGTGCCAAAACAGTAGGAATCCCCAAATAGTTTTGGAAACTACACCCCTCAAGGAATTTATTTATGGTTGTTGTTACCATTTTGACCCCACAGTTTTTTCACAGCACGTATTTGAATTGGGCTGTGAAATGAAAAAAAATTAATTTTTTCCAACAAAATGTCATTTGTGATCAAAATTTCTTATTTTCACAGGGAACAAAATACCCCATTTTGTTGCCCAATTTGTCCTTAGTGTGGCAATACCCCATTTGTGGTGATAAACTGCCGTTTGGGCCAATGGGAGGGCTCAGAAGGAAAGGAGCGCTATGTGTTTGTTGGAGTCCAGATTTTGCTGGATTGGTTTTCGGGTGCCATGTCGCATTTGCAGAGCCTCAGAGGTATCAAAGCAATGGAAACCCACCAGAAGTGACCCCATTTTGGAAACTACACCCCTCAAGGAATTCATTTATGGGTGTTGTGACCATTTTGATCCCATCGTTTTTTCACAGAAGTTATTTGAATTGGGCTGGGAATGAAAACAAAATTATTTTTTTCAAATAATATGTCGTTTTGGCTGAAAATTTCTTATTTTCACAAGAAACAAAATACCCCATTCTGTTGCCCAATTTGTCCTGAGTGCAGCAGTACCCCATTTGTGGTGATAAACTGCCGTTTGGGCCCATGGGAGGGCTCAGAAGGAAAGGATCACCATTTGGCCTACTGGGGATTTTCTAGTGCGAAGTCATGTATGCAGAAGCCCCTGAGGTACCAGTACAGTTGAAGCCCGCAAGAAGTGACCCCATTTTCAAAACTACACCATTAAGGCATTCATCTAGAGGTGTAGTGAGCATTTTGACCGGAGACCTACACCCCATAAACTGTAATGTGGGTTCTCCCGGGTATGGCAATACCCTCAATGTGGCTGTTATCAGCTGCCTGTGCACTCAGCAGGGCCCAGAGGGGAAAGACTAGGGGGGATAAGCTGTGCGGAGTGCATCAGGGTAAGTAAAATTGGGGTAAATTATAAACCAAGGGATGTATAATAAATTTTAATACACTCTTTCATACAGAGCTCTGGTTTTTCGGGACACGTGTCACATTGATATATTGTGTCATCCCTTATCGCCCTCTTATAGCAGACTTTGCACCTCTTTTGACTTTTTCCCTTCTTGCCAGTTTGGGGAACTTCTCCTGGAAAGTGTTGCCGCCCTGGTACGATGCGTGTGGCCCCGCTTCCAGAAGTACTGGGTGCCCCCCCCTTCTTGGTCCCTAAAGATTAGGTTCTTGATAATCACCTCTTGAAATTCCAGGAAAGTTCCCCTCTGGCCTGCAGATCGATGTAGCACGTACGCATTGTACAATGCCATCTGTATGATGTGCCCGGCCAGCTTCTTATAACACACCACATGGCGCTGTAGGGCTTCAGGATTTGATCTGATAAGTCCATCCCTCCCATGTACTTATTGTAGTCCAGGATGCAGTCTGGTTTTGGGGTGGTCTTTCCTTCATATATCCTAAACCTGTAGGTATACCCTGATGCACTCTCGCACAGCTTATACATCTTCACGCCATACCTTGCCCTCTTACCTGGCAGGTACTCGCGGAATTGAACCCTCCCTTTAAAATGTACCAGGGACTCATCAATAGAAATACACTTCTCGGGGGTGTATGCTTGGGAAAACCGGGCACTGAAACAGTCTAATAGGGGTCTCCATTTATACAAACGGTCAAAACTGGGGTCATCTCGGGGTGGGCACGGCTCATTATCAGTATAATGTAAGAAGCGAAGTATTGACTAATTTATTAATTTTTTTAGGTTACAGTTCAGATCTGAAGTTGCTTTGAGGGGCCCATATATTAGAAACCCCTATGAAACACCCCATTTTAGAAACTAGACCCCTCAAAGTATTCACAACAGCATTTGGAAAGTTTATGAACCCTTTAGGTGTTTCACAGAAATTTAGAGCAAAGTAGAGGTGAAATTTACATTTTTTTTTTTGTCAGAAAATCCTCTTTATACCATTTTTTTTATAACACAAAAGGTTTTATCAGAGAAACGCAACTTAATACGTATTACCCAGATTCTACAATTTTGAGAAATATCCCACATGTGGCCCTATTGCGGTAATGGACTGAAGCAGCGGCCTCCGAAGCAAAGGAGGACCTAGTGGATTTTGAAGCCTTTTTTTTTATTAGGCACCATGTCCGGTTTGAAGAGGTCTTGTGGTGCCAAAACAGTGGAAAACCCCCAAAAGTGACCCCAATTTGGAAACTAGACCCCTTGAGGAATCCATTGTAGTTTTCTTGGGGTGCATGCGGCTTTTTGATCAGTTTTTATTCTATTTTTAGGTGGCGTGGTGACTAAAAAACAGCAATTCTACTATTGGTTTTTTTTTCGTTTTTTTTTACAGCGTTCACCGTGCGCTATAAATGACATATTCACTTTATTCTGCGGGGCAATACGATTACGGCGATACCAGATGTTTATAGTTTTTTTTATGTCTTATGGCGTTTGCACAATAAAATACGTTTTGTAAACAATCATTCACTTTTTGTGTTACCTTATTCTAAGAGCCATAACGTTTTTATTTTTCAATCAATAAAGCTGTGCGAGGACTTATTTTTTGCGTAACGAACTGTAGTTTCGATCAGTACCATTTTTAGGTACATGCGACTTTTTGATCTCTGGCGATACCAATTATGTATAGTTTATTTGTTTATTTATATATTTTTATTAATAATAAATGACTGATAAGGGAAAAGGGGGGATTTTTACTTTTATTACTTTTAAATCTTTTATTTTCTTATTTTTACACATCTTTTTTTAACTTTTTTTTAACTTTATTACTTTGTCCCACTAGGGGACTTGAGGGCAGGAGGCCCTGATCGCTATTCTAATACACTGCACTACATGCGTAGTGCAGTGTATTAGAACTGTCAGCTACTCACTGACAGCAAGCATAGTGGGTCCTGACGTTGTCAGGACCCACTAGGCTTCCGTCTATGGCATAGCCGGACGCCATTGTTTGGTGTCCGGTTCCCATAGTCACCATCGCCGGCCGCTATCGTGTAGCAGGCCGGCGATGGCAGCTTAACCCCTAAAAAGCCGCGATCTCTATAGAACGCGGCTTTTAAGGGGTTAATCAGCGGGGGACACAGCGATCGGTCCCCGCTGTAGGAGCTGTGACAGCTGCTGAACAAGACAGCAGCTGTCACAGCTCCTGTATGTGTCGGGAGGACGGCCGAAACGTCCGTTACTCCCGAGACTTACTATTAGGTCATGGAGCGCGAACGATACAGCTGCCATGACCTAATAGTACGTCCAGGAGCGGGAAGGGGTTAAGAGCCATCAGTCTTATCTTGCCCTAGAAAACTAGGATGTTACCCATGTTTGGGGTGTAAAAACTGCAGTAATGTCAACAAGAGTGAGGTCTTTAGTCATCTGACGAAAGGCACTGTGCATAAAATCAAATATTATCTAACCTTCATGTCTGATCATGTTATTTATATTATACAATGCCCATGCAAGTTATTATACGTCGGTGAGACCTATTTAGAGTGCAGAACTCGTATTAATAATCCTAAATCTACAATATGGACAAAAAAAACCTGACTTGCCCTTGCTTAAACATTTTTTAGAGTTGGGCCATAGCGAAAATTATTTCAAAATGTTAATTGTTGACCAGGTTCCACGCCTGAGACGTGGTGGTGATAGAATTGCTAAATTAAAACGCTTGGAATTCGAGTGGATTTTCAAGTTGGACTCCTTGTCACCCCGATGGCTTAACCCCTTCCCTCTTTAGCCACTTTTGACCTTCCTGACCGAGCCTCATTTTTCAAATCTGACATCTGTCACTTTATGTGGTAATAACTCCGGAATGCTTTCACCTATCCAAGCGATTCTGAGATTGTTTTCTCGTGACACATTGGACTTTATGTTACTGGCAAAATTTGCTCGATATGTTCAGCATTTAATTGTGAAAAACACCAAAATTTAGCGAAAAATTGCAAAAATTAGCATTTTTCTCAATTTAAATGTATCTGCTTGTAAGACAGGCAGTTATACCACACAAAATTGTTTCTAATTAACATCACCCATATGTCTACTTTAGATTGGCATCGTTTTTTGAACATCCTTTTATTTTTCTATGACCTCACAAGGCTTAGAACTTTAGCAGCAATTTCTCACATTTTCAAGAAAATTTCAAAAGGCCATTTTTACAGGGGCCAGTTCAGTTGTGAAGTGGCTTTGAGGGCCTTATATATTAGAAACCCCCAAAAAGTCACCCCATTTTAAAAACTTCACCCCTCAAAGTATTCAAAACAGCATTTAGAAAATGTCTTAACCCTTTACACATGTCACAGGAATTAAAGCAATGTAGAGGTGAATTTTACAAATTTCATATTTTTTTGCAGAAATAAATTTTTAGTACAATTTTTTTTATAACACAGAAGGTTTTACCAGAGAAATGCAACTCAATATTTGTTGCCCAGTTTCTGCAGTTTTAGGAAATATCCCACATGTGGCCGTAGCGTGCTACTGGACTGAAGCACCGGCCTCAGAAGCAAAGGAGCACCTGGTGGATTTTGGGGCCTTATTTTTGTTAGAATAAATTTTAGGCACCATGTCAGGTTTGAAGGGCTCTTGCGGTGCCAAAACAGTCAAAATCCCCCAAAAGTGACCCCATCTGGGAAACTACACACCTCAAGGAAATTATCTAGGGGTACAGTGAGCATTTTGACCGCACAGCTTTTTTACAGAAATTATTAGAAGTAGGCCGTGAAAATTAAAATCAACATTTCTTCAAAGAAAATGTAGGTTTAGCGATTTTTTTTCTCATTTTCACAAAGACTAAAGGAGAAAAAGCACCGTAAAATTTGTAAACCAATCTCTCCCGAGTAAAACAATACCCCACATGTGGTAATAACCGGTTGTTTGGAGACACGGCGAGGCTGAGAAGGGAAAGAGCGCTATTTGGCTTTTGGAGCTCAAGTTTAGCAGGAATGGTTTGTGGAGGCCATGTCACATTTACAAAGCCCCTGAGGGGACAAAACAGTGGAAACCCCCCACAAGTGACCCCATTTCGGAAACTACGCCCATTGAGGAAATTATCTAGGGGTATAGTGAGCGTTTTGACCCAACAGGTTTTTTGCATAAATTATTGGAAATAGGCCCTGAAAATGACAATCTAAATTTTTTCAAAGAAAATGTAGGTTTAGCTAATTTTTTCTCATTTCCACAAGGACTGAAGGAGAAAAAGCACCGTAAAATTTGTAAACCAATCTCTCCCGAGTAAAACAATGCCCCACATGTGGTAATAAACGGTTGTTTGGAGACACGGCAGGGCTGAGAAGGGAAAGAGCGCTATTTGGCTTTTGGAGCTCAAGTTTAGCAGGAATGGTTTACGGAGGCCATGTCACATTTACGAAGTCCCTGAGGAGACAAAACAGTGGAAACCCCCCCACAAGTGACCCCATTTTGGAGACTACACCCATTGAGGAAATTATCTAGGGGTATAGTGAGCTTTTTGACCCCACATGTTTTTTGCAGAAATTATTGGAAGTAAGCCCTGAAAATAAAAATCAACATTTTTTCAAAGAAAATGTAGGTTTAGCTTATTTTTACTCATTTCCACAAGGACTGAAGGAGAAAAAGCACCACAAAATTTGTAAAGCAATTTCTCCCGAGTAAAACAATACCCCACGTGTGGTAATAAACGGCTGTTTGGAGACACGGCTTGGCTTAGAACGGAAAGAGCGCTATTTGGCTTTTGGAGATCACATTGAGCAGGAATGGTTTGCGGCGGCCATGTCACATTTGCAAAGCCCCTGAGGGGAAAAAACAATGAAAACGCCCAAAAAGTGACACCATTTAGGAAACTACACCTCTTGAGGAATTCATCTAGGGGCGTAGTGAGCATTTTGACCCCACAGATGTTTCATAGAATTTATTAGAATTGGGCAGTGAAAATAAAAACAATCCTTTTTCTTCAATAAGACGTAGCTTTAGCGCAAATTTTTTCATTTTCGCAACAAATAAAGGAAAAAAAAGAACCCAACATTTGTAAAGCAATTTCTACCGAGTACGGCAATACCCCATATGTGGTCATAAACTGCTGTTTGGGCACACGGCAGGGCTCAGAAGGGAAGGACCGCCATTTGGAGTGCAGATGTTTCTGGATTGGTTTCTGGGCGCCTGTGGGCCCAAAACAGTGGAAACCCCCCAGAAGTGACCCCATTTTGGAAACTACACCCCTCAATGCTTTTACCTAGGGGTGTAGTGAGCATGTTAACCCTGCAGGTGTTTTGTAGAAATTAGTGTGAACTCGATGTTGCAGAGTGAAAATGGGATTTTTTCCACAGATATGTGGACAATATGTGGTGCCCAGCTTGTGCCACCATAACGAGACAGCTCTCTAATTATTATGCTGGGTTTCCTGGTTTTAGAAACACCCTACATGTGGCCCTAATCTCTTGCCTGGACAGTCGACCAGGCTCAGGAGTGAAAGCGTACCATGTAAAATTGAGGCCTAATTTGGCGATTTACAAAGTATTGGTTCACAACTGCAGAGGCTCAGATGTGAAATAATAAAAATAAACCCCTGGGAAGTGACCCCACTATGGAAACTGCACCCCTCAAGGCATTTATTAAGGGGTGTAGTGAGCATTTTCACCCCACAGATCTTTTCCATAAATGAATGCGCTGTGGATGGTGCAAATTAAAAATTTATATTTTTCCCTAGATATGCCATTCAGTGGCAAATATGTCGTGCCCAGCATATGCCACTGGAGACACACACCCCAAAAATTGCTAAAAGGGTTCTCCCGGGTATGACGATGCCATATATGTGGAAGGAAACTGCTGTTTGGGCACGCTGTAGGGTTCAGATGGGAGGAAATGCCATTTGGCTTTTGGAGCGTGGATTTTGCTTGGTAGTAGTTTTGTTTGGAGTCTTACTGGTGTTTCCGTTTATAATGTAGGGCATATGTAAGCCGGGCGGAGTATATAAGGGGCATAGTCAGGTGGTATAATAACGGGGTAAAAAAAAACAATAAAATAATCCATAGATGTGTGTTACGCTGTGAAGCAATCCTTTCTGCACAGGCCGGTGTCGCACTGATAAATGGTGTCATTTCTTATCCCCCTTTTGGTCCACACTCCGCGCCTTTGTAGTTTGGGGAATTTTGCTGGGAAGTGTTGTCCTGGTATAATACGGGCACCGTCGCTTCCAGCGGATATGTTTGGGCCCTCCCTTTCCTGGTTCCCTAATTTTAGGTCCTTGAAAAATCGCCTCTTCAAACAGAAGAAATGTTCCCCTCGGGCACAACTGCATATTTTTTTATTTCCTGACTTATTGGAGCCATAACTAATTTTATTTTTCATAGACGTAGCGGTATGAGGGCTGGTTTGTTGCGGGATGAGCTGTAGTTATTATTGGTACCATTTTGGGGTACATGTGACTTTTTGATCACCTTTTATCCTATTTTTTGGGATGCCAGGTAAACAAAAAAACGCAATTCTGGCACAGCTTTTTTCGGGTTTTTTTTATACAGCGTTCACCATGCGTTATAAATTACATGTTAACTTTATTCTGCGGGTCAGTACGATTCCGGCGATACCTAATTTATAGAACTTTTTCATGTTTTACAACTTTTTTGCACAATAAAATTACTTTTGTAAAAAGAATGTATTTTTTCTGTCGCCAAGTTGTGAGAACCATAACTTTTTAATTTTTTTGTCGACGGAGGTGTATGAGGGCTTGTTTTTTGCGGGACGAGCTATAGTTTTTATAGGTACCATTTTTGGATACGTGCGACTTTTTGATCACTTTTTATTCTAATATTTGTAGGGCAAAGTGACCAAAAAACAGAAACTCTGGTAACGTTTTTTACGGTTTTTTTTACGCTGTTCACCGCGTGCAATAAATAATATAATATTTTGATACCTCCGGTCGTTACGGTCGTGGCGATACCAAATACATATGGTTTATTATTATTTTTCAATAATAAAGGACTTGATAAGAGTAAAAGGGGGATTGTGTTTTATTTGATTACTTGAAACTTTTACTGTTTTCAAACTTTTATTTTGTGCACTTTTTTTTACACTTTTTTATACTTTTTTTACACTTTTTCTCAAGTCCCACTAGGGGACTTGAAGTTCCAACGGTCAGATTTTTTTTTTTCTAATACATTGCACTACCTATGTAGTGCAATGTATTAGATCTGTCAGTCATTCACTGACAGCAAGCCGATTAGGCTTCGCCTCCCGGCGGGGCCTAAATCGGCTTCCGTAATGGCAGAGCAGGAGACCATTGTGTCTCCTGTTGCCATAACAGCAGTCGCCAGTCCCGATTGCCTGTCAGGGCTGGCGATCTGCTAGTAACCGCTACGATGCAGCAATCGCTTTCGATTGCTGCATCGAAGGGGTTAATGGCAGGGATCGGAGCTAGCTCCGGTTCCTGCCGTTACAGGTGGATGTCAGCTGTACAGTACAGCTGACTTCCACCGCTGATGACGCCGGATCAGCTCCTGACCCGGCGCCATCTTGCCGACAGCTATGGAAGCCGATCAGGCTCCGCCGCCGGGCGGATCTTGACCGGCTTCGGTGCTAGGCAGACCGGGAGGCCAGTATTAGGCCTCCGGTTGCCATTGCAGCCACCGGAACCCCGGCAATTTCATTACTGGGGTTCCGATGAGCTGCAAACACCTTAAGTGCAGCGATCGCGTTTGAGCGCTGCACTTAAGGGGTTAATGGCGGGGATCGAAGCTAATTTCGGTCCCCGCCGTTACAGTCGGATGTCAGCTGTAAGATACAGCTGAGATCCGGTGATGATGGGACCGGCTCAGCTTCTGAGCCGGTCCCAAACATTTGGCGTACATGTACGGCAAGATGCGGGAAGTCAGTACTTTCCATGACGTACATGTACGGCAAATGTCGGGAAGGGGTTAATGTCGATTTTAAAGGGGCAGCGCGCGCACCGGACATCTTGAACGACCTTTGACCCGTGAGTACCCTGGGCTATAAGAGGGGTCCAGCCTCCTAGTTCGATGCCTGAGCGTTGTTAGTTTTCCCAGTCTGTCTTGCAAATGGTCCCTTAGAGTTTCCCGTTCCTGTTGTTACCCGTACCTTGTTCCCCGTTCCTGTTTCCGTGCTTTGCCCTAGTATCTAGTCGTGCCACGTCCAGAGGAATCTGCCACGTCCTGTATCATCTGCCACGTCTGGAGGAATCCGCCACGTCCTGTGTCATCTGCCACGTCTAGAGGAATCTGCCACGTCTGGAGGAATCCGCCACGTCTAGAGGAATCCGCCACGTCAGGAGGAATCCGCCACGTCCTGTGTTATCTGCCACGTCCGGAGGAATCCACCATGTCTGGCGCAACTTGCGGCTCCTGTGTCATCCGCCACGTTTGGCGCCATCTGCTGCACCCATCTCATCTGTGCCAGAGCTGCGGCCACCATCTGGACTATTCAGGTACCCTTGTGCAGGACATTGTATTTCTGGGGTGTCCTGTTGTTTGGCCATCTGCCTCCCCGCTGCGGCGGTACGGCCTAGTGGGTCCACTAACCCGCTCCATGACAGTACGCTCAGGCCATGGACCCCGCAGGTCAACCTGCGACGTTGTCTACACAAGCCATGCTGGCTGAGATGGAGGATCTCCAGTCACGACAAGACCAGCTCCTCCTGCCGGTGAACGCCATAGCCCATCGGCTGCTTGCTCCGTCCACAGTCATCACCGCACCCGTTCCTGCGTTTCCGCCTGCTACACTTCCTGTCTGTACCAGTACCAACCCCCTGTGTTTCTTGCCGCTACCTCCACGCTATGACGGAGATCCGAGGTCCTGCAGGGGATTTTTGAATCAGTGCCTGATCCATTTCAGACTACATGCCAGGTCCTTCTGTTCGGATGACGTCAGGATCGCCTTTATCATCTCTCTCCTTACCGGCAAAGCCCTGGCATGGGCCAATCCTCTGTGGGAACATCAGGGACCAGAGACCCGGGACTTGCAGTGCTTCTTACAGACCTTCCGCTCAATCTTTGAGGAACCTGGGAGAGTTTCTTCGGCTGCTGCATCCTTGCTGACCCTACACCAGGGAGACCTCTCCGTGGGCGAGTATGCCATTCAGTTCCGTATCCTGGCTGCTGAATTGACCTGGAACAACGAGGCTTTGGTGGCTACATTCTGGCAGGGACTGTCTTCAGGGATCAAGGACGAGCTGGCTGCTCACGATCTGCCATCTACCCTGGACGATCTTATCCTACTCGCCTCCCGTGTCGACATGAGGATCCGGGAACGTTCCCAAGAGGTTCTCCGGGGAAGAGAACTTCCCAGGCTGGATTCTGCTGTCCCGCAATCCTCCTCAGTCGTCCCACCAGAGGACCCGATGCAGAGTAATTATGTTAAAATGTCTACCCAGGAGAGACAACGCAGACGCACTTCTGGACTTTGTTTGTATTGCGGCCATGGAGGCCATGTTGTGCGTCTGTGCCCCCAGAGGCCGGAGAGACCCCATTGCCTGGGATTGGTTGGAGAGACAACACTAGGTGGAACAGAATCTAACAGAGGATTCGCTTCCAAACTGACTATTCCTGTGACCCTGGTATCCAGCGACAGGACGCATCAAGTCTCTGCCTATTTTGACTCTGGCTCTGCTGCAAATTTCATCCAGAAAGAGCTTGTGGATCATCTTCAGCTGCCCACAGTTCCCCTGGAGACATCTTTGGCTGTTGCCTCAGTTAATGGACTGCCTCTGCCTGATCCCATTACCTCTAGAACCAAGCCGTTGAAGCTCCAGGTTGGAGTACTTCATTCTGAATTTATTTCGTTCCTTGTTTTGCCCAAAGCCATCAATCCTGTTCTGCTGGGCCTGCCTTGGCTTCGACTACATACCCCAGTCCTGGACTGGAATTCTGGAGAGGTTCTCCAATGGGGCTCCAAGTGCCATGGTCGTTGTCTGCTGCAGATCCATCCTGTCAAGCCTTCTCTGCCTCAGTCGCTGTCGGGACTGCCTCCCCATTTTGCTCAGTATGTGTTAGGGATCTGCCAGGTACTTCATCTAGCTATACTCCTGGGATTAATCAATCCACACCTGAGGCCAGACCTGCTCGACTGACACCATCTCCCACCAACCAGGGTGGCAGGCTCAGGAGTGGGAGAGCCTATCGCGGCCTGGTCTCTCGGAGTTAGCTCCGCCCCCTGCCCTTTATTACCTGCCCTGTGCTCTCCCTCAGTGCTTGTAATTCTTTTGGATTCCTGGCCCCACTGCTGCTTGCTCCAGCCTGCTTCTGCCGTGCTTCTGCCTTGCTGCAGTTCTGCTTGACCTGCTTGCTTGCCCTGGCTTGCTTCTGTCTCCGTGCCTGCTCGGGTGTACTCACTTCGTCCTGGTCCTGACTGTTCGTTCGCCGCCCCGTTTCCTCGTGGCGTTCCGTGGCTACTGCCCCTTCCCTTGTGTGTTCCCTGTTTGTCTTCCTGTGCACTTAGCCAGCGTAGGGACCGCCGCCCAGTTGTACCTCGTCGCCTAGGGCGGGTCGTTGCAAGTAGGCAGGGACAGGGCGGTGGGTAGATTAGGGCTCACTTTCCCTTCACCTCCTTCCTGCCATTACATAATTACAAGCCCTTACCTAGTCTACCATTTCTCCTACGCTGACGCTATCATGGACCCCCTTGAGACCCTGACCCAGCAGATGCAGGGCCTCTCCCTACAGGTCCAGGCCCTGGCCCAAAGGGTCAATCAGGGTGACGCTGCTTTAGTAGTACCCCTCACCTCACCTCTAGAACCCGACCTCAAGTTACCTGACCGGTTTTCAGGGGACCGTAAGACGTTTCTCTCCTTCCGGGAGAGTTGCAGACTGTATTTCCGCCTAAAGCCCCACTCCTCAGGTTCCGAGAACCAGCGGGTGGGTATCATCATATCCCGACTCCAGGAAGGGCCCCAAGAGTGGGCCTTCTCCTTGGCTCCTGACGCCCCTGAACTTTCCTCTGTTGATAGTTTTTTCTCTGCCCTCGGACTCATTTACGACGAGACTGACAGGACTGCTTTAGCCGAGAGTCAGCTGGTGACCTTACGTCAGGGTAGGAGACCGGTTGAGGAATACTGTTCTGATTTTAGGAAGTGGTGCGTAGCTTCTCAGTGGAACGATCCGGCCCTAAGGTGCCAGTTTAGGTTAGGATTATCTGACGCCCTAAAGGATCTGCTGGTTAGCTACCCCTCGCCTGACTCCCTTGACCAGGTTATGGCCCTAGCAGTACGACTTGACCGACGTCTCAGGGAACGTCAGCTAGAACGCTTCAGTGTGCTCCCCTCTGACTTTTCTGCGATTCCCCCCGAGGTCCCGTCTCCTCTCCCCTCCACGGAGGACTCGGAGGTACCTATGCAACTCGGGGCCTCCATGTCCCCTCGACAACGTAGAGAGTTTCGCAGAATGAATGGTCTCTGCTTCTACTGTGGGGACGACAAGCATCTACTGAACACCTGTCCCAGGCGCAAGAATAAGAAGCCGGAAAACTTCCGCGCCTAAGTGATCATCGGGGAGGTCACTTGGGCGCACAGGTATTTCCCGTTAATGTGAAACGCAATAAAATTTTGCTTCCCTTTCAGGTCTCGTTTGCTGGCCGGTCTGCCACGGGCAGTGCTTTCGTGGATTCTGGCTCATCTGCTAATATCATGTCTGTGGATTTTGCTATGTCTCTAAAGATGCCTTGTATTGATTTACCTTATCCCATCCCTGTAGTAGGTATCGACTCAACCCCCCTTGCTAATGGTTATTTTACTCAGCATACTCCTGTTTTTGAACTCCTGGTTGGCTCCATGCATTTGGAGCAGTGCTCTTTACTGGTGATGCAGGGATTATCGTCTGATCTGGTATTAGGTCTTCCCTGGTTGCAGTTGCATAATCCCACATTTGATTGGAATACTGGGGACCTCACCAAATGGGGTAATGAATGTCTTATGTCATGTCTTTCTGTTAACTCTATTTCTCGCCGGGAGGAGGTAAACACGCTTCCTGAGTTTGTTCAGGACTTCGCCGATGTGTTTTCTAAGGAGGCCTCCGAGGTGTTGCCCCCCCATAGAGATTACGATTGCGCTATCGATTTGGTGCCTGGTGCCAAGCTTCCTAAGGGTAGGATATTTAATCTTTCATGTCCTGAACGTGAAGCGATGAGGGTGTATATCCAAGAATGCCTGGCCAAGGGTTTCATTCGCCCCTCGACTTCTCCTGTAGGTGCTGGCTTCTTCTTCGTGGGGAAGAAGGATGGTGGTCTTAGGCCGTGCATTGATTATCGTAACCTGAATAAGGTCACCGTAAGGAACCAGTACCCACTTCCTTTGATTCCGGATCTTTTTAATCAGGTTCAGGGAGCCCAATGGTTTTCTAAGTTCGATCTACGGGGGGCATATAACCTTATCCGCATCAAAGAGGGGGATGAGTGGAAAACTGCGTTCAACACACCCGAGGGTCATTTCGAATACCTGGTCATGCCCTTTGGGTTGTGTAATGCCCCTGCTGTCTTCCAGAATTTTATTAATGAAATCCTGAGAGAGTACCTGGGTAATTTTCTTGTTGTGTACCTTGATGACATACTGGTCTTTTCCAAGGACTGGTCCTCCCACGTGGAGCATGTCAGGAAGGTGCTCCAGGTCCTTCGGGAGAATAATCTGTTTGCTAAGACTGAAAAATGTGTCTTTGGGGTACAGGAGATACCATTTTTAGGGCAAATCCTCACTCCTCATGAATTCCGCATGGACCCTGCCAAGGTTCAAGCTGTGGCGGAATGGGTCCAACCTGCCTCCCTTAAGGCGTTACAGTGTTTTTTAGGGTTCGCCAACTATTACAGGAGATTTATTGCCAACTTCTCGGTCGTCGCTAAGCCTCTTACGGACCTTACCCGCAAGGGTGCCGATGTCCTCCATTGGCCCCCTGAGGCCGTCCAGGCCTTTGAGACTCTCAAGAAGTGCTTTATCTCGGCCCCCGTGCTGATTCAGCCCAACCAAGAGGAGCCATTTATTGTGGAGGTTGACGCTTCCGAGGTGGGAGTGGGGGCCGTCTTGTCCCAGGGTACCAGCTCCCTCACCCATCTCCGCCCCTGTGCTTACTTCTCTAGGAAGTTTTCGCCCACGGAGAGTAACTATGATATTGGTAACCGCGAACTTCTAGCCATTAAATGGGCTTTTGAGGAGTGGCGGCACTTCCTGGAGGGGGCCAGACACCAGGTAACGGTCCTTACGGATCACAAGAATCTGGTTTTCCTTGAATCGGCCCGGAGGCTTAATCCTAGACAAGCTCGGTGGGCACTATTCTTTACCAGATTTAATTTCTTGGTTACCTATAGGGCTGGGTCCAAGAATATTAAGGCTGACGCTCTGTCACGTAGTTTCATGGCCAATCCTCCTTCCGAGAAGGATGCCGCTTGTATTTTACCCCCTGGTATAATCGTCTCTGCCACGGATTCTGATTTAGCTTCTGATATCGCGGCTGATCAGGGTGCAGCTCCCGGGAACGTCCCTGGGGACAAACTGTTTGTTCCCCTGCAATACCGGCTGAGGGTACTCAGGGAAAACCATGACTCCGCTCTATCTGGTCATCCTGGCATCTTGGGCACCAAACACCTCATTACCAGAAACTATTGGTGGCCTGGGTTGCCTAAAGATGTTAGGGCTTACGTCGCCGCTTGTGAGGTTTGCGCTAGGTCCAAAACCCCTAGGTCCCGACCTGCGGGCCTACTACGTTCCTTGCCCATTCCCCAGAGACCTTGGACCCATATCTCCATGGATTTTATCACCGATTTGCCTCCATCTCAGGGCAAGTCGGTGGTGTGGGTGGTAGTCGACCGCTTCAGCAAGATGTGCCACTTTGTGCCCCTTAAGAAGCTACCTAACGCCAAGACGTTAGCTTCTTTGTTTGTGAAACACATCCTGCGTCTCCATGGGGCCCCAGTCAATATCGTTTCTGACAGAGGGGTACAATTTGTTTCCTTATTTTGGAGAGCTTTTTGTAAAAAGTTGGAGATTGATCTGTCCTTCTCCTCCGCCTTCCATCCCGAAACTAATGGCCAAACGGAAAGGACCAACCAATCCCTGGAACAATATTTAAGGTGTTTCATCTCTGACTGTCAATTCGATTGGGTCTCATTCCTTCCCCTTGCTGAATTTTCCCTGAATAACCGGGTCAGTAACTCGTCAGGGGTCTCCCCGTTTTTCTGTAATTTCGGGTTTAACCCAAGGTTCTCCTCCGTCTCCCCTGGTTGTTCCAATAATCCTGAGGTAGAGGAGGTTCATCGGGAACTGTGCACCGTCTGGGCCCAGGTTCAGAAGAACCTAGAGGCGTCCCAGAGCGCACAAAAGATTCAGGCGGATAGTAGACGTTCTGCTAACCCCCGGTTTGTCGTCGGGGATTTGGTCTGGTTGTCGTCCAGGAACTTGCGCCTTAAGGTCCCGTCCAGGAAGTTTGCTCCCCGATTTATTGGACCTTATAAGATCATTGAAGTCCTCAACCCTGTATCCTTCCGTCTGGAGCTCCCCCCATCCTTTCGCATACATGACGTCTTCCATGCCTCCCTCCTTAAACGCTGCTCCCCGTCCTGGTCCCCCTCGAGGATACCTCCTGTTCCCGTTCTCACCCCTGAGGGGGTGGAATTCGAGGTGGCCAAGATTATGGACAGTAGGATGGTCCAGGGCTCCCTCCAGTACCTGGTCCATTGGAGAGGATACGGGCCGGAGGAGAGGACTTGGGTACCTGCCCGTGATGTTCACGCTGGGGTATTGATCAGGAGGTTCCACCTCCTCTTCCCCACTAAACCGGGTCCCCTTAGTAAGGGTCCGGTGGCCCCTCATAAAAGGGGGAGTACTGTTAGGGATCTGCCAGGTACTTCATCTAGCTATACTCCTGGGATTAATCAATCCACACCTGAGGCCAGACCTGCTCGACTGACACCATCTCCCACCAACCAGGGTGGCAGGCTCAGGAGTGGGAGAGCCTATCGCGGCCTGGTCTCTCGGAGTTAGCTCCGCCCCCTGCCCTTTATTACCTGCCCTGTGCTCTCCCTCAGTGCTTGTAATTCTTTTGGATTCCTGGCCCCACTGCTGCTTGCTCCAGCCTGCTTCTGCCGTGCTTCTGCCTTGCTGCAGTTCTGCTTGACCTGCTTGCTTGCCCTGGCTTGCTTCTGTCTCCGTGCCTGCTCGGGTGTACTCACTTCGTCCTGGTCCTGACTGTTCGTTCGCCGCCCCGTTTCCTCGTGGCGTTCCGTGGCTACTGCCCCTTCCCTTGTGTGTTCCCTGTTTGTCTTCCTGTGCACTTAGCCAGCGTAGGGACCGCCGCCCAGTTGTACCTCGTCGCCTAGGGCGGGTCGTTGCAAGTAGGCAGGGACAGGGCGGTGGGTAGATTAGGGCTCACTTTCCCTTCACCTCCTTCCTGCCATTACAGTATGCAGATGTTTTCAGCAAAAGGAGGCTGAGACGCTGCCTCCACATCGCACCTATGACTGCCCCATTGAACTGGTTCCTAATGCCTCTCTTCCCCGTGGACGGGTATATCCTCTCTTCCTGCCTGAGTCTCTATCCATGTCGGCCTATATAAAGGAGAATCTGGAGAGGGGTTTTATACGAAAATCTTCCTCCCCGGCCGGGGCTGGATTCTTCTTCGTTAAAAAGAAGGTTGGATCCCTTCGTCCCTGCATTGACTATAGGGGCCTCAACCTGATCACAGTCAAGAACAAATACCCGTTGCCACTCATCTCTGAGCTATTTGATCGCATACGAGGGGCCAAAAATTTTTCTAAGCTAGACCTGCGTGGGGCTTAAAATCTAGTCCGGATTCCCCGGGGTGATGAATGGAAGACGGCATTTAACACCCGGGACGGGCACTACGAATACCTGGTGATGCCCTTCGGACTGTGTAACGCTCCCGCAGTGTTTCAGGAGTTCGTTAACGACATCTTCTGAGATCTACTCTATGTCTGTGTTGTTGTTTATCTCGATGATATTTTAATTTTCTCCCCAGATCAGACGACTCATCGGAGGCATGTTCGTCAGGTTCTACTACGATTGAGGGAGAATCATTTATACGCCAAGCTGGAGAAGTGCGTCATTGAGAAGAGTTCTCTGCCCTTCCTGAGCTACATCATCTCGGATCAAGGCCTCAAGATGGATCCTGAGAAAGTGAAGGCTGTCCTGGAGTGGCCACGTCCCCAAGGCTTAAGGGCCATACAGCGGTTCCTGGGATTCGCCAATTTCTACCGGCAGTTTATTCCTAACTTCTCTTCTTTGACGTCTCCCATCTCGACCCTTACCAAGAAGGGTGTGAACGCCAAAGTGTGGACTCCAGAGGCAGAGTCTGCATTTAATAGCCTGAAGAGTGCCTTCACTTCAGCCTCGATCCTCCATCATCCTGACGTATCTCGGCAGTTCTCACTGGAAGTGGACGCTTCCTCTGTCGGTGCAGGTGAACTCCTGTTCCAGAGGAGCTCCAAAGGAAAGGCAGTAGTATGTGGCTACTACTCTAGACTGTTTTCTTCTGCTGAGCGCAATTACTCCATTGGAGATCGGGAGCTGCTGGCCATCAAATTGGCTCTGGAGGAGTGGAGACATCTTCTGGAGGGCGCTGCTCTCCCCATCCTGATCTTCACCGACCACAAGAACCTCACTTACCTTCAGTCCGCTCAAAGACTTAATCCTCGTCAAGCCAGGTGGTCGCTGTTCTTCACCCGTTTTCTGTTTGCGCTCCACTACCGTCCCGCAGACAAGAATGTGAGGGCCGATGCCCTGTCCAGATCGTTTGAGACGGAAGACACGGTGGAGTCCCTCCAGACCATCATAGACCCGTCCTGCATCGTCACTGCTAATCGTCTGCAGGTTAGAGACATCCCTCCTGGGAGGACTTTTGTTCGGTTGGCGGACAGGAGTAGAATTATCCGCTGGGGACATAGTTCTAAACTTGCTGGGCACGCCGGTGTCCGTAAAACCCGAGACCTAATTGCTCGTCACTTTTGGTGGTCCACGCTACCTAAGGATGTTCTGGACTTTGTCTCTGCTTGCACGGTGTGTGCCTCTAACAAAGTGACTCACTCCAAGCCTGCCGGCCTGCTTCAACCTCTGCCTGTACCCAATGCCCCCTGGCAGCACATTGCGATGGACTTCGTCACAGACCTTCCCCCCTCAGCAGGATGTAACACTGTCTGGGTGGTGGTGGACCGGTTCTCTAAGATGGCTCATTTTATCCCGCTGACCGGCCTACCTTCTGCTCCTCATCTGGCAAGTCTCTTCATTCAGCACATCTTCCGCTTGCATGGCTTGCCTCTTCACATTGTGTCCGACCGGGGGGTTCAGTTTACCTCTAAGTTCTGGAGGGCCCTCTGTAAACTCCTGGATGTGAGATTGGACTTTTCCTCTGCCTATCACCCCCAGTCCAATGGGCAAGTTGAGAGGATCAACCAGATCATGGAAAATTATCTCCGCCATTTCATCTCTTCACAGCACGATAACTGGGTACAGCTTCTACCATGGGCCGAATTTTCTTACAACAACCACACAAGTGAGTCCACCACTTCCACTCCGTTTCACATCGTGTACAGTAAACATCCCAGAGTTCCTCTCCCTGTATCGACTTCATCTCAGGTTCCCGCTGCTGACTCTGCATATGGGGACTTCCTACAAATCTGGCAACAGACCCGGTCCTCTATTTTGCTGGCAGTAGATCGCATGAAGCGAAAGGCAGATACTAAGAGAAAAGAGCCGCCTCAGTATCTTCCGGGGACTAAAGTCTGGCTGTCCTCTCGGAACATTCGCTTGAAGGTGCCTTCATACAAGTTCGCTCCCAGGTTCCTTGGACCATTCGAGGTCCTGCAGCAGATCAACTACAAGCTTCGGCTGCCTCCTACCCTCAGGATTCCCAACTCCTTCCACGTCTCCCTCCTGAAGCCTGTGATCCTAAACCGCTATTCCAAGACTCCCAGTCCTGCGGTTGCTCCCAGCGGCTCCTCGGACATCTTTGAGGTTAAGGAGATCTTGGACACCAAGAGAGTGAGAGGAAAGACCTTGTATTTGGTTGATTGGAGGGGGTTTGGTCCCGAAGAGAGGTCCTGGGAGCCAGAGGAGAACCTCAATGCCCCTACTGTTCTAAAGAAGTTTCTCTCTCGCTCCGGTCCCAAGAAGAGGGGGCGTAAGAGGGGGGATACTGTAACGTCCGTGGCTGCGGGCTGTCAGCTCCAGCCTCCCGCTGACAGCCGCAGCCACGAGTCGGCAAGCGCTGGCCCCAGCCTCCTCCTCAGGAGACGCCAGCGCTTGCATCCACTCACCTTCGCCGGAGCCCGCAGTTAGTTTTCCCAGTCTGTCTTGCAAATGGTCCCTTAGTGTTTCCCGTTCCTGTTGTTACCCGTACCTTGTTCCCCGTTCCTGTTTCCGTGCTTTGCCCTAGTATCTAGTCGTGCCACGTCCAGAGGAATCTGCCACGTCCTGTATCATCTGCCACGTCTGGAAGAATCTGCCACGTCTGGAGGAATCCGCCATGTCCTGTGTCATCTGCCACGTCTAGAGGAATCTGACACGTCTGGAGGAATCCGCCACGTCTAGAGGAATCCGCCACGTCTGGAGGAATCCGCCACGTCCTGTGTTATCTGCCACGTCCGGAGGAATCCGCCATGTCTGGCGCAACTTGCGGCTCCTGTGTCATCCGCGACGTTTGGCGCCATCTGCTGCACCCATCTCATCTGTGCCAGAGCTGCGGCCACCATCTGGACTATTCAGGTACCCTTGTGCGGGACATTGTATTTCTGGGGTGTCCTGTTGTTTGGCCAGCTGCCTCCCCGCTGCGGTGGTACGGCCTAGTGGGTCCACTAACCCGCTCCGTGACACATACCACTTAAAAATAAAAAAAATGATGGCTCTCAGAATTTGGCGACAAAATAAATTTTATTTTTTACACTTAGTTTCTTACTTGTAAAAGTAGAAAAATATAGAAAAACTATATATATTTGGTATCACCGTAATCGTATTGACCCGCAGAATAAAGTTAACATGTTGTTTTAATTGCACAGTGAATTCCGTAAAAACGAAGTGCAAAAAACAATGGAGGAATCGCTGTTATTTTTCATTTTCTACCCCACAAATAATTTTTTCCCCGTTTCCTAGTACATTATATGGCACAATAAATGGTGATACGAAAAACTACAATTTGTCCCGCGAAAATCAAGCCCTCATAGGACTATATAGACGGAAAAATAAAAAAGTTATGGCTTTTGGAAGGTGGGGAGGAAAAAACGAAAATTAAAATCGGAAAGTTATTTACGACAGGAAGGGGTTAAAGATGGAAAAAGTTCTGAATTGATTAATCTTGGACTAATTTTGTAACATGACAAAAACCTGGCATTTTAACAGGGTTGTGTAGACTTTTTGTATCCACTGTATATGTCAGGAGTTTTTCCTGCCATATATGCCAAACGTTCATTACAAATTATGTTTAAACCTAGCCTTATTCTGACAAGAGGGCAGTGGCGATCTTCACCACCACGCAATGCTCCACAATTTTCCACTGTATCTCAAGACGCAGATACAGTTGTCGGCAATGGCGAAATATAGGGGGCAGTAATGAGTAAAGTGCCTCAATAAAAATAAATGAATAATGGGGTGCAAGTGTGTGAAACATAGAGGGATAGTGTGGGATTGTTTGTGTATCAGGAACATTTAGTTCCATTTAGGGAGATAGGGACTCGCAAGACTGGGGATCCTTGTCGTGGATTGCGAGCTTGCGTCCTTTTGGCCAAAATGATCACTAATACCCCAGGTATTTTTCATTCTTACTTATATTTGCTTCTTTTGGACACAGCCGGGTCTTTGATGCTGGGAGAGTATGGTGTGTTGTTGTTGTTTGGCATAGCAAGCAGGGTAGCCCGCACTATGAATTATCAAGGCGTCACAAATAGGCTTTTACCTGGCTATATACATTGCGCCTCATGACTTACACACTATCACTCCATGTTTCACACACTTGCACCCCATTATTCATTTTTTTTTATTGAGGCAATTTACTCATTACTGCCCCCTATATTTCACTTATATTATTATCACTTGCACATACTCTATCCATTTACTATTTTTTTTACTACACATCCCATGCACCACACACCACTCCCCTCAAGACTAGTGGGAGTGGCTATTATTATTTAAAGCACCTGCTCACTCTCCTTCATCAGTGTTTCTGACCTGTCTGTGTCCATTTGTAAGTATGGCCTTTTTCAGTGTTTTTGTGTTATATGTCCCCTTGTTTTTATCTGTTCGGTTTGTATCAGGGACATTTAGTTCCAGTTAGGGAGTTAGGGACTCGCAAGTCTGGGGATCCTTGTCGTGGATTGCGAGCTTGCGTCCTTTTGGCCAAAATGATCACTAATACCCCAGGTATTTTTCATTCTTACTTATATTTGCTTCTTTTGGACACAGCCGGATCTTTGATGCTGGGAGAGTATGGTGTGTTGTTGTTTGGCATAACAAGCAGGGTAGCCCACTCTATGAATTATCAAGGCGTTACAAATAGGCTTCTACCTGGCTATACACGCTTCGCCTCATGACTTACACACTATCCCTCCATGTTTCACACACTTGCACCCCATTATTCATTTATTTTTATTGAGGCACTTTACTCATTACTGCCCCCTATATTTCACTTATATTATTATCACTTGCACATACTCTATTCATTTACTATTTTTTACTACACATCCCATGCACCACACACCACTCCCCTCAAGACTAGTGGAAGTGGCTATTATTATTTAAAGCACCTGTTCACTCTCCTTTATCAGCGTTTCTGACCTGTCTGTGTCCATTTGTAAGTATGGCCTTTTTCGGTGTCTCTGCTTATAAATATTGAAGCAAGGGTTAAGAACTGGCGTAGTCTTCCATTATCTAAGGCAGAAAGAATCTGCTTATTGAAAACTTTTGTCTTTCCTTATTTGCTAATTTTGTTCAGCAACACACCCCTTTGGCAGGATCGGAAGATATTCAGATTGGCTAATAACATTTTTGCCTGTGTTGATTTGCAGAGAAAAAAGGCAGAGAATTAAATTATTTTATTTTACTGCACCTATGAAGGAGGGTGGATTCTTGATCCCTGACTTGAAGCATTACTTACTGGCCTGACAGCTTTCCCATTTTATCTTATCCCTATCTATGTGATATTACTTCTCTGTTTCAATGCCAAAATATATTTTAGGTTTTGGAGTGTGGAAGTTTGGGAGGAACGAAATGTAAAAATGATCCTTTATATACTATGTGCCAAAAAGTTTGGGAAGAAGTGAAGCATATATACTCAGTCACTCATTTTCTGTCCATTTCTCCTTTATTGGATAATTATAATCTTTCGAACTTTCAGGAAAGTGAGATTTCAGAATTCTGGAAAAAGAGAGATTGGTCTTTGTGTCTAAGTTCGGGCGGATTTTGGGCAGGCAAAAAACGCGGTGTTTTGCGTGCGCAAAAGGCACTTAACAGCTCCGTGTGTCATCACCATATGATGTGCGGCTGCGTGATTTTCGCGCAGCCGCCATCATTATGACACTCCGTTTGGATGTTTGTAAACAGAAAAGCACGTGGTGCTTTTCTGAATGCAAACATACTTTTGACTGCTGTTGTGCGAATCACGCGCGTCCCACGGAAGTTCTTTCGTGTGCTGCGCGTGATTCACGCAGAAATATAGGAGCTGTCATGAGTTTTACGCAGCGGACTCTCGCTGCGCAAAAATCACTGACAGTCTGCACTGCCCCATAGACTAGCATAGGTCCGTGCGACGCGCGTGAAAAACACGCGCGTTGCACGGACATATTACACGTTCGTGTAAATCCGCCCTTATTCAAGGGAGGTGTGATGCTTCCTTTTGAGAGTTTGTCAGCCTAGTTTTTCTTAGCTAACACAGATTCGTTTATATATTTGCAAATACGAAGCGTGGCTTCCGCCTTTATAGTTGATTATAATACACATCCTTCGCTCATCCTGAACATTCTAATTTCTTCTAACTTGCAAAAATGTGTTGCAAGGATATCGTATAAATTAATTAATTCCTATGTCATTTCTAAATTTTCTTTTAAATCTAGAATAGACTGCGAACACTATTTAGGGTTTTTTGTCGGATTATAGATTGCACAATATATTACAGTCTATTGACATGTCCTATCCTTCTGCTGACCACAAAATGCTTCAATTTATGTGGATACAAAAACTCTATTAGGGTAAGTTCACACGGAGATTTTTGACACGTTTTTTGACGCGGAAACCGCTCCAAAAAACTGCCGAAAATGCCGCTTCTTGATTTCAATGGAAGGCGGAGGTGTTTTTTTCCCACGAGCGGAAAAATCGTCTCGTGGAAAAAAGAAGCGACATGCCCTATTTTCGGGCGTTTAGGTCTCTGACCTCCCATTGACAATGGGAGGCAGAGAAAGCATATTTTGCGGCGTTTTTTGCCCGCGGCGCTCAATAGCCGCGGGTGAAAAACGCAGCGAAAATCAGCGTGCAGGCAGAGCAAAATCTGCCTCAAAATTCCAAACTGAATTTTGAGGCAGAATTTCTGCCTGCAAAAAACTGGGTGTGAACCCGGCCTTACTCTGAGGGTATGTGCACGCATAAAATGAAAAACATCTGAAAAATACGGAGCTGTTTTCGAGGGAAAACAGCTCCTGATTTTTAGACTTTTTTCTTTAAGCCGCTCGCGATTTTCGCTGCGTTTTTTACGGATGTTTTTGGAGCTGTTTTTCTATAGAGTCAATGAAAAACAGCTCCAAAAACTTCCCAAGAAGTGACATGCACTTTTTCGTAGGCGCCTTTTTACGTGGCGTTTTTAGAAAACGAGTCGTAAAAAAATGCAGCGAAATGCGCCTGAAAACACTCTGTGTGAACATACCCTTTTACCGTTTTGTATAGAATTGGGCTGCGTCAAACCTCTAATTTTATGAGGTTTAGCGTTGTGAATGCTGACTTCATGCATATGATCTTGGCATGTTTCAGAAATGAGGTATATTGGACAAAGATTTTGGCATATACTGTATACAGATTAAAATGAATACGGCAGTGCCATTTGATCCTTTTGTCTGTCTCTTAGGTGACATGTCAGAAGTATCCTTTTATTCTACACATGAAAATAATTTTTCCGCTGCAAATGTTGGTGCAGATTCGGGGCAATTACGCAAAGAATTTGCAGCAACATTTGCATATTTGACAGGTACTTCAGACGTTGCAGATATCACAGTGGACTTGCCACAGATTTCAGTTTTTGCATTGCAAAGGCAGAAATCCGCAGTGAAATTCCGCTTCTTCTCCGCAATCTAATAAGCATGCTGCGGAGGGAAAATTCTGCACCACAGCCTTATTTCCGCACAGTTATTTTCCGCAACGTCTGAACTAAGTTTCCTAAAAATGTATAGAAACAAATGTAAAAAAACCTCTGTTTCAGAATTCCACTACGGACTCTCCGCAGCGGAATTCAACAGAAATTGCGCCACGTCTGAATGTGGCCTTATAGCGAGAAAATGAATGTCCGACCATTTAATAACTTGTGAAGTTTGGCTTAAATTTGCGAAATAGATTTATAATTATAAGTGTTCTTTTAAAACTGAGGAGTCATTATAATTCTCAGATGCGCTACTTTTATTGTGGTTCAAATTATTTGTTTAGGTTTCTTTTGACCTTATCATAATAAATTTAAATGTAAGTAGTTAAAATTAATCTAAGTATGGGTTCAAAGGTAATTCATTAAATAGAAATATCAAAATCATTCGCTATTTACAGTAGATATTAAGGATAATGTAATGTATTGTCGTAATCCATTGTTATATAATCCTTTATAAAAGAGTAAAAACACATTATAGTAAAACCAAATGTCCTGACATAGCTCTGCTTACGTAATATGCAACATCTGAGACCTTGTTAACACACATTCTCATAAGAATGTATATTAACATACCAGTACATCAAAAACATTATTAGAATGCAACTGTAAAGACTTACCCTCTGACGGCCCCGGCCATGGACATTTGTGTTCTCAGCGACATCTCCCTCCAGGGAGACGCCTGCACTCACTTCCAGGTTCTGGGACTGTTTCCCGCAGGGCGCGCACGCCCGAGTATGCACGGCCTTAAAGGTCCAGTTTACGTCCATCTGTCATTAGTCAATAATTGGCCCAGAATGCTGCTGGACTATAAAAAGGGCTCTGCCCACTTGATCCTTGCCTGAGCATTGTTGTATACCTAAAGTTTATCTTGAAAATGGTCTCCTAGTGTTTTCCAGTTCCCAGTGTTACCCGTTCCTGCGGCCTGTATCCCGTGCTACCGTGTCTCTGTGCCATCTACAGTGAAAGCCAAGTCGTGTCTTCCGCTACATCTACTTTGCCATCTTCAGTGAAGGTCAAGTCGTGTCTTCCGCTGCATCTACTGTGCCATCTACAGTGAAAGTCAAGTTGTGTCCTCGCTACTGTCTACATTGCCTCAGGTACCCTTTCTGGACTATAGACATTGTTTTGTACCTAGTTGGCAAGCTGCTTGTAATGACGGGGTAGGGAGACAGACAGGTGAGCCCTAATCTACCCGCTACTCAGTCCCTGCCTTCTTGCAATGGCCCGTCCTAGGCGACGGCGTACAACTGGGCGACGGTCCCTACTCTCACTATGTGCACGACAGACAGACAAGGGTACAATGAAGCTGAGGGAAAGGGGGCAGATGCCCACGGCAACACCGTGAGCTACAAGAGTAGTGAACGAGCCGAGTCAAACCAGGAGTGTACGTGGTACCAAACGCAGAGCAAGAGAGTAGTCAGTAAAGCCAGGGTCAGTATGAAGCAGAGGACAAATAGTACAAGCAGCAGCAGCAGAGCCAGGAAACCAGCAGAATCACAGGCATAGGAGAAGCAGGAAATGAAGGTATAAATAGACAGAGGGCGGGAGCTAGCTCCGTCTGGCCAGGCTGTGATAGGCTCTCCCACTCCTCAGCCTCCCAGCCTGAGTGGTAGAAGACGGAGTCACTCCATCAGACTTAGGAGCAGGTGCAGACTGAGTAACCACGGGCATCGACACAGAAGCTGTGTCTGACAGATCCTTTACAGTACACCCCCTTTTATGAGGGGCCACTGGACCCTTCCTAGGTGGACCTGGCTTATTG
This sequence comes from Rhinoderma darwinii, assembly GCF_050947455.1. Lineage (NCBI taxonomy): Eukaryota > Metazoa > Chordata > Amphibia > Anura > Rhinodermatidae > Rhinoderma > Rhinoderma darwinii. The sequence goes on from NC_134693.1 coordinate 107,003,346, forward strand.
GGGAACCAAAGATGGAACCTCCTGAGCAATACCCCAGCGAGAACATCCCGGGCGGGTACCCAAGTCCTCTCCTCAGGCCCGTATCCTCTCCAATGGACCAGTCCTTGGAAAACACCAGTATGTCATCAAGGTACACTACAAGAAATACCCCCAGGTAGTCTCTTAAAATCTCATTTATGAAATTCTGGAAGACCGCGGGAGCATTACACAACCCAAAGGGCATGACGAGGTATTCGAAATGACCTTCGGGCGTGTTAAATGCAGTCTTCCACTCATCCCCCTCTTTGATGCGGATAAGGTTTTAAGCCCCCCGTAGATCAAACTTAGAGAACCATTGGGCCCCCTGAACCTGATTGAAGAGATCAGGAATCAACGGAAGGGGATACTGGTTCCTTACAGTGACCTTATTCAAGTTTCGATAATCGATGCACGGCCTAAGACCACCATCCTTCTTCCCTACGAAGAAGAAGCCAGCACCTACCGGAGAAGTAGAGGGGCGAATGTAACCCTTGGCCAGGCATTCCTGGATATACTCTCTCATGGCTTCACGTTCGGGACAAGAGAAATTAAATATCCTACCCTTAGGGAGCTTAGCCCCTGGTACCAAATCGATTGCGCAATCGTACTCTCTATGAGGAGGTAACACTTCGGAGGCCTTTTTAGAAAAAAACATCAGCGAAGTCCTGAATAAACTCAGGTAGAGTGTTCACCTCCTCAGGGAGAGAAATAAAATTAACAGAAAAACATGACGTCATGCATTCATTACCCCATTTGGTAAGAACCCCAGTGTTCCAGTTAAACGTGGGATTATGCATCTGCAACCAGGGTAGGCCTAAAACCAAATCGGATGATAATCCCTGCATCACCAGTACAGAGCACTGCTCCATATGCATGGAGCCAACAAGGAGTTCAAAAACAGGGGTATGCTGCGTAAAATAACCATTAGCAAGAGGAGTGGAGTCGATACCCACTACCGGGACAGGTTTAGGCAATTCAATCAATGGCATAGGTAGAGACATAGCAAATTCCACAGACATAATATTAGCAGAAGACCCTGAATCCACGAAGGCATTGCCGGAAGCAGACCTACCACCAAAAGAGACCTGAAAGGGAAGCATGATCTTATTAGGTTTCATGTATACGGGAAATACCTGTGCGCCCAAGCGACCTCCCCGATGGTCACTTAGGCCCGGAAGTTTTCCGGCTGCTTATTTTTACGCCTAGGACAGTTGTTCACTTGATGCTTGTCATCCCCACAGTAGAAGCAGAGACCATTCTTCCTGGGGAACTCTCTACGTTGTTGGGGAGACACGGAGGCCCCGAGTTGCATAGGTTCATCCGAGTTTTAAGTGGAAGAACGAAGCAACGGCACCTCGGGAGCCATCATGGGGGAGCCAGAGGAGAAGGCACAAAAATGCTCAAGTCGTCGTTCCCTGAGACGTCGGTCAAGACGTATCGCTAAAGCCATTACCTGATCTAGAGAGTCAGAAGAGGGATAGCTAACTAACAGGTCCTTCAGGGCGTTCGACAGACCCAATCTAAACTGGCACCTCAAGGCAGGGTCATTCCACCGAGAAGCTACACACCACTTCCTAAAGTCCGAACAGTACTCCTCAACGGGTCTCTTACCCTGACGTAAGGTCACCAGCTGACTCTCGGCAAAGGCAGTCTTGTCAGTCTCGTCATATATGAGCCCGAGAGCAGAAAAAAAAAGGTCAACAGAGGAAAGCTCAGGGGCGTCGGGAGCCAAGGAGAAGGCCCATTCTTGGGGCTCGTCCTGGAGCCGGGACATAATTATACCCACTCGCTGGCTATCAGAACCTGAGGAGTGGGGCCGGGAAACCAGCAGAATCACAGGCAAAGGAGAAGCAGGAAACTAAGGTATAAATAGACAGAGGGCGGGAGCTAGCTCCGTCTGGCCAGGCTGTGATAGGCTCTCCCACTCCTCAGCCTCCCAGCCTGAGTGGTAGAAGAAGGAGTCACTCCATCAGACTTAGGAGCAGACTGCGTAACCACGGGCGTCGACACAGAAGCTGTGTCTGGCAGATCCTTCACACTGCTATCCCGCTACGCGGTACGGCCCAGTGTAGGGGCGTAACTAGGAAAGACTGGACCCTATAGCAAACTTTTGACTGGGGCCCCCCCTCTGCTGGGTATCACACAACCCCCCCCTGTAGATAGTGCCTCCCTATAGATTCCACCACACAGCGCCCCCTATAGATAGCACCATACACAGCCCCCTGTAGATAACGCCATAAAGACCCCCCTGTAGATAATGCCATACAGACCCCCCTGTAGATAACGCCATACAGACCCCCCTGTAGATAACTCCATAAAGCCCCCTGTAGTTAACGTCTTACAGCCCCAAATCCCCCTGTAGATAACGCCATTCAGCCCCCCCGTAGATAACGCCATTTAGCCCCCCCTGTAGAAAACGCCATTCAGCCCTCCCTGTAGATAACGCCATACAGACCCCCCCTGTAGATAATGCCATACAGACCCCCCCTGTAGATAATGCCATACAGACACCCCCTGTAGATAATGCCACACAGACACCCCCTGTAGATAATGCCATACAGACACCCCCTGTAGATAATGCCATACAGACCCCCCTGTAGATAATGCCATACAGAGTCCCCCCTGTAGATAACACCATACAGACCCCCCCTGTAGATAACGCCATACAGACCCCCCCTGTAGATAACGCCATACAGACCCCCCTGTAGATAATGCCATACAGACCCCCTGTAGATAACGCCATACAGACCCCCTGTAGACAATGCCATACAGACCCCCGTGTATATAACGCCATACAGACCCCCCCTGTAGATAAAGCAATATAGCCCCCCCCAAAAAAAAAAACGGCCTATAGCTTGTCCTACAAAAGAGATGTATCCCCGATAGGGGATACATGTGTGATCACTGGCAGCGATAAGGAGAACGGGGGACCGAAAGTCCCTCCAAGTTCTCCATCACAAACCTCAGACTTCCGGCGTCTGCGTAGTTCAATAAAAATGAATGGAGCGCTGGTCACGCAAGCGCACAAGCGCGACCGGTGTGCAAGTCATTTCTAAGGAGCTGCAGACAGACCCCGGAAGTCCGAGGAATGTCATGGAGAACTTCGGGGGACTTTCGGTCCCCCATTCTCCTTATTGCTGGGCATCCCAGCGATCACACATGTATCCCCGTGTAAATAGTTAGGCCACATGCACACAAAATATGTGTTCGCATTTTTGCGGCCAAACTGCAGACCCATTCATTTCTACAGCACCTTGCACACAACCGTGTTTTTCACGGATCTGTAGTGGGGCCGCAAATCCGGACCGCAAAAACACTACTGGCGAATTTTTTTAAAAAAAACATTTTTTTGTGCATCCGTAGATCTTGATGAGACATGGATAAACAAAAAAAAGGTTTTATGGCCCGCAAATCAACTACGGTCATGTACAGGGGGCCTTAATTTTGCTCTAAGGTGCCACAGCTACAAGTATTACAAGTATTGTTTTCCTTATTGGTGTAATTTTTTCCAACATTCCGTAGTTTAACCCGTTAAAGACCAGGCCTGTTTGGGCCAACCAATAATTTTTTGTAATTTTTTTTTTTATCCTTGCATAGCAAGAGGCAAAAAATTGATAAATGCCCATCATTGTAGCTGTACTAGGCCATTTTTTTTTTTTTGTGGGACGAGTTGTATTTTTTTAATGGTAGTTTTTTTCGGGTACATATAATGGATTAGATTTTATTCATTTTTAAGGGAGGGAATGAAAAAATAGCAATTTTGCCATTGTTTTGTTTTTTTGCCACTATTTACCTTTCGGTAAAAAAACCCTTAATTTTATTCTATGGTTCTGTGCGAATGCGGTAATACCACATATTTATCGTTTTGTTTTTTTTCTTTTAATACCTTTGCACAATAAAAAAAATTATGAATAAAAATCATTTGTGTGTTGATGCATTCTGAGAGCTATAACTCTTTGTTTTTTCTATCAAACAAAGCCGTATGAGGCATTGTTTTTTTGTGCGATGAGTTGTAGCTTTTATTGGTACCATTTTGGAGTACAATATATTGACAAATTTTTGTAAATGTTTTAGGGGGGTTGTAAATAAACAACAAATCTGCCATTATTTTTTTTTACGCTATGCACTGTGCATTATAAATAATAAGTTATCCCTATTCTACAGGTCATTATGATTGCGGTAGTATCAAATAGGCATATATTTGTTATAGTGAATAATTTTATTAAAAAAATAAATGTTCTTAATTAAATAAGGTGTTATTCTGCTAATTGCCCATAGAAACTGTCAGTTGTTTTTCTTCGGTCTGCTGTCAGATATGTGCTTAGCTCTAACTATATAACTGTCAGCTGAGCTCCCATATTGCATTGCACTCTGGTAAAAAAAAAATCCAGCCAATCATTAGGCACATTTTACTCTATAATAGGCCACAGTGAACAGCCTATCAGTGCAACACATTGAAGTTAAGTAGATCCAATCAGAGGGCACTGTATTACTAGAGTGATTGGATGTCTAGTAGCGCCTCCCTTAGGTACAGTATACTACTTCATGTACTGTACTCCTATCTACCTGTGACAAGACAATCGGCTTCTTTGGACACAAGATAAGGGTCATCATATTATTTTTATTACTCACAATGTGTACCCTGAAGAGACTTCACCTTTTATTTTTATCAAAACTTGTTTTATTAAGAGAGACAAAGTGTATACATATACAAAAATTTCATATTAATTATGTAAGGCACGCAGGCCCAATGCAATAATGGAGTAATTTCTAGACAATAAAGCAGAAATTATGACATGTTGTTTAGTATCTATCAAGAGTCTATAAACCGTATGAAACAAAGAAAGAAAATGAACCAACAACAATAGTGGTATTGATTATACATATAGGTCGGTATAAACATCAGCGTATAAATCATCACATTCGAAGATTGTATATGAGACTAAAGGGACTTTGAGCATAAAAATAGTTACACGTTGAATTAAGACGGACCATTAAGGTTCTTGATGTGATCCAGTCACTGTTGCCAGGTTTTAAGGAAAAGAAGCCTATTTTTGTTATCCCAGCTTGCTAACTCCTCCAGTCTACAAATTTATGACCATATCTCTCCACATGGCAACCATACGTGGATCCTCAGTTCTCCATTGTAGAGGAATAAGCAGTTTGGCCACCGTAATCAAATGTGTAGTGAGATCGTTTTTAGATGGGCAAAAGGATCCAGTTGTCCACCATAATAAGATAAGTTCCGGAGTGAATTGAGTAGTGTTAGAGCACGAAAACAGTTAACTATATAATTAATACTGGATCAATAAGTTCGGATCTTGGGGAAACTCCCCCATAGATGAGAAATTGTACCATTGGGTTCCCCACATCGCCAGCAATTGTCGTTACTTAACAGCCCAATACGATAAAGGAAAGCAGGTGTCCTATACCATCTGGAAACTATTTTAAATGAGTTTTCCTGAATACATATAGGAAACATTCAGTTACTTCTCCCAAGCAATCAAAAAATTAGTTTTCTCTGGAGCGTGGTTAAGAAGAAGACCTGGTATAATTTAGAAAGTAGTTTTTTAGGAAGGATGAGAAATAGTAAGTAGTTCTCAAACCATGTGGGGTCTCTACGGTTATCCTTAGACGAAGACAAAAAAGTAGAGCTCGAGGAGCTAAAATCTAAGTGCTCTAGAGGAGTTAAGAGTAATGGGCTCAATTTGTTCAGCAGAGAAATAATTGGCGAAGGTCCTGGGTTTTCAAAGAGACTGTAAAAGGTTGAAGTTTTTTCCAGTGAGGGGGGCTTGGTATCAGTTTGTCTTTTAAGAGGGCATGTTATAAGGTAAGAGGTGTCACTGAGGAAACTGGGCTTGGGGTCCTTGCGTTATTAATAGCCGTCAAATAGGACTTAATAGTGCCTTTGGTGCTATGAATAGACTTGAGTGTAGAGCTCATTTTTAGATTTTAGAAGGTGTTTTTTCTAATTGAATATGCAATTTCATGTTTTTATGGATAACTAATTCTAGCCATCTGGATAAATATGAAGCGTGATAATATGTAGCAAAGTCTGGTAGACCAAATCCACCCTGTTTCCTTTTTTGTATTAAAGTACAATATGCTATCCTAGGTTTAGATCCTCTCCATAAGAATTTAGAGAGGTGGCTTGGAATTTGTGGAAATAAGAAGCAGGTATGTCCAATGGAAGGGTCTGAAGAATATATATAATTTGAGGGAGGATATAGGTCATTAAGATATTTTTTTCTACCGAGCCATGAAACATAAGGAATATTCCAAGATTCCAGTTTCGTCTTAATTTGAGTCAATAAAGGAAGATAATTTAAGTTGAAGTCGCATTTCGGATGGGATGGGAAGTGAAGTCCTAGATATTTAATGAATTTATCCGGCCAATGTACAGGGAAGGTCTGCTGCAGTGAAATGGCTTGTGCTTTAGGAAGGGTAATTTTGACATAATTTATTTTAAAATTTGAAACCTGGCCAAATTGTTTAACCCCTTAAGGACACAGCCTAATTTTGGCTTTGAGGGTAAGTTCACACGAGGTCATTACGTCCGTAATTGACGGACGTATTTCGGCCGCAAGTACCGGACCGAACACAGTGCAGGGAGCCGGGCTCCTAGCATCATACTTATGTACAACGCTAGGAGTCCCTGCCTAGCTGCCGGACAACTGTCCCGTACTGTAATCATGTTTTCAGTTCGGGACAGTTGCCCGGCAGCGAGGCAGGGACTCCTAGCATCGTACATAAGTATGATGCTAGGAGCCCGGCTCCCTGCACTGTGTTCGGTCCGGTACTTGCGGCCGAAATACGTCCGTCAATTACGGACGTAATGACCTCGTGTGAACATACCCTAAGGCTCAGAGCCCATTTTTAAAATCTGACATATTTCACTTTATGTGGTAATAACTTCGGAATGTTTATACCTATCCAAGCGATTCTGAGATTGTTTTCTCGTGAGACATTAGGCTTTATGTTAGTGGTAAAGTTTGGTCGATATATTCAGTGTTTATTTGTGAAAAATAGCAAAATTTAGAGAGAATTTTTTAAAAATAGCATTTTTCTGAATTTAAATGTATCTACTTGTAAGGCAGATGGTAATACCACCCAAAATAGTTACTAGTTCACATTTCCCATATGTCTACTTTATGTTGGCATCATGTTTTGAACATTCTTTTATTTTTTTAGGATGTTACAAGGCTTAGAACGTAAGCAGCAATTTCTCATATTTTGAATAAAATTTCAAAAGCCTTGTTTTTATAGGTACCAGTTCAGTTCTGAAATTGCTTTGAGGAGCCTATATAATAGAAACCCCCATTAAACATCTCATTTTAGAACCTAAACCCCTCAAAGTATTCAAAACAGCATTTAGAAAGTTTATTAACCCTTTAGGTGTTTCACAGGAATTTAAAGCATAGTAGAGTTGAAATTTAGAAATGCCTTTTTTTTGTCAGAAAATCCTGTTTATTCCATTTTTTTCTGTAAAACAGAAGGTTTTACCAGAGAAACACAACTCAATACTTATTGCCCAGATTTTACCATTTTTAGAAATATCCCACATGTGGCTCTAGTGTGGTAATGGACTGAAGCACCGGCCTCAAAATCAAAGGTGCACCTAGAGGATTTTGAGGCCTCCTTTTTATTAGGCACCATGTTCGGTTTGAAGAGGTCTTGTGGTGCCAAAACCGTGGAAACCCCCCAAAAGGGAACCTATTTGGCAAACTACACCCCTCAAGGAACTTATCAAGGTGTATAGTGGGCATTTAGATCCCACAGGTTTTTTGCTGCATTTTGTGGAATTTGGCTGTGTAATTGAAAATCAAATTTTTCAGATAAAAGGTAGAAATTTTTAATTTTGACAAGGAATAAAGGAGAAAAAGCACCCCAATATTTTTAAAGCAATTTCTCCCGATTACGGCAATAACCCATATTTGGTCATAAACTGCTGGTTGGACAAAAGGCAGGGCTCAGAAAGGCTATTTGGCATGTCGATTTTGCTGGATTGGTTTCTGGGAGCCATGTCGCGTTTGCAGAGCTTCTGAGCTACCAGTATAGGGAAACACCTTAGAAGTAATCCCATTTTTGAAACTAGACCCCTTGAGGAATTCATTGTACTGTAGTTTCCATGGGGTGAATGCGACTTTTTGATCAGTTTTTAGTCTATTTTTTAAGAGGCGTGGTGACTAAAAACAGCAATTCTACTATTGTTTTTTTTTTCCCGTTTTTTACAGCGTTCAGCGTGCGATATAAATGACATATTTACTTCATTCTGCGGGGAGATACGATTACGGCGATACCATATGTTTATAGTTTTTTTTATGTCTTATGCGTTTGCACAATAAAATATTTTTATAAAAAATCATTTACTTTTTGTGTTGCCATCAAGAAAGCTGTGTGAGGGTTTGGTTTTTGTGTAACGAACTGTAGTTTCGATCAGTATAATTTCTAGGTAAATGCGACTTTTTGATCTGTTATTATTCAATTTTTTGGGAGGTGAAGTGACCAAAAAATTATGATTCTTGTATGGCTTATTATTATTTTCTTTTATGGTGTTCACCGCGCAGGATATATAATGAAATGCTTTTGTAGTTCAGGCCGTTAGGGATGCGGCATTACCAAAATTGTATAGCTTATTTGTTCATTTTTTTTTTTAATAATAAAGGACTGATAAGGGAAAAAGTGGGATTTTTACTTTTATTACTTTTAAACTTTTATTTTTTTATTTTGTCCCACTTGGGGAATTGAAGGCAGGAGGCTCTGATCACAATTCTAATGCACTGCATTAGACTTTGTCAGGACCCACTAGGCTTCCGTAGATGGCATAGTCGAAGGCCATTGTTTGATCTCCGGTTGCCATAGTAACCATTGCTGCCAACTATCATGTAGCGGGCCGATGATGGTCGTTTAACCCCTAAGAAGCCGCGATCGCTATTTAACGCGGCTTCTAAGGGGTTAATCAGCGGGGACACTTCGATCGTTCTCCGCTGAAGGAGCTGCGGCAACTGCTGTATGAGACAGCAGTTGTCACAGCTCTTGTATGCGCTGGGAGGACAGCCGAAATGGCCGATCCGCCCATGATGTACTATTAGGTCATGGAGCACTAACCATAACCTAATAGTACATCATGGAGCGGCAAGGGGTTAAAGGTATTCATAACTATAGGGAGGGCATCATGAGGGTAGGATATCAATAACAATAAGTCGTCAGCAAAGGCCGCTGTCTTATGGGTGAATTTCCCTACAGTTACTCCCTAAACAGTCGGGTCCTGTCTGATTTTATTAATGAGTGTTTCCATTACTAAAATAAATAAGGTTGGTGACAATGGATTGCCTAGTGCCATTTTTTATGAAGAATCTATCCAATAAAGTTCCGTTAATTTGAATACGGGCCGATGGTTCAGTATAAAGGGATAAAATGGTTGTGATAAATTCTTGTGGGATCCAAAATTTTTGTAGTACCTTTTCCATATATACCCAACTGACCCTGTCAAAAGCCTTTTCGGCATCTTTACCTGTAAGGATCAGCGGGATATTGTGGGCTTTGGCATAATATATCGCATGCATTACCTTCATAGTGTTGTGTTTGCCTTCTCTATTGGGTACGAAACCCGACTGTTCAGGGCCTATATATTTTTCAAGAAAAAGACGTAGTCAGTTGGCTAGTAGTTTGGCCCACGATTTCAAGTCACAGTTAAATATGAACAAAGGAAGACCCCGGCAGTTGGTAGGAATTAATGACCATATATTTACAAAGAGCTGTTACCAGCAGAGCAATTCCTCTAACACCAACTACCAATGATGAGTGTATAAACAAATAAACTAAATAAATTTAAATTTTTATTATGCTTCTTGGAGCAAAAAAGAACTAACTACACTAGTTTGTTTAAAATGAGAAACATCACCTCCATTTGAAATTGAATTGACTGTGCACCACGTATGTATATGTCAATTGCAGTGCTGCTCCTGGCTGCAGCCCAGCGAGTCAGACACTCTGCATGTGTGGTAAGTAATGGAGGTAAGTATTTAGATTAAAAGGTATGTATTAGAGCCCCCCCAACATGTTTCGCTGTGCTATACAGCGTCCTCAGGGGTTCCGGGGCGCCCCGGAACCCCTGATTCAGCTCACCCCCCACTATTAAGAAACCTTCTGCAAATTGTTCAAAAAGTGTCAAGGTTCTCTTTAACTATGATATTTGTTGTGTGTTAGGAGCGTAGAGGTTGGCCATAGAGATTACAGTGTGGGCTATTTTGCCTTTCGCAAAAATATATATCCCCTCTGGGTCTACTTGTGTAACTAGATGGGTAAAGGGGACATTTTTACCCATCGCAATCGGGACTGAGTGGGTGAAGAGATTATATCTTATCCTGTTTTAGTAAGCCGAATTTACTACTCCTTTTCTGAGGAGTGTTAAGGCCCCTGACATTAAAGGTAGAAAATGCAACCATAATGTATGAATAAATTATGGAATATTGGGATGTTATCTATACAATACCACTGTACAAAAAAACAATACAAACTATGTACAAAAAGTCGAACATGACTAGAAAATTGCAATGTCTTAAGCCTTATTCACACGAACGTGTGCATTTTGGGCGCCCAAAAAACGCAGCGTTCTGCGCGCGTTACAGTTCCGTGTGTCATCAGTGAATGGGGCGTGACTGCGTGATTTTCAAGCATATGTCATCCTTATGACACGCGGTTTTGATGTTTTATAAAAAGAAATGAAGGAAGTGCTTTTATTTTTTTCCTTCATTTCTTTATCGACTCACGCGCGACACATGGAAGTGCTTCCGTGGGCTGTGCGTGATTTTCACGCACCCATTGACTTCAATGAGTGTGTGAAGCGTGAAAAATGGCCAAGTATAGGACATGTCGTGAGTTTTACACAGTGGACATACGCTGCGTGAAAATTACGGACTGTCTGAACGGCCCCATTGACTAACATGCGCGTATCACGGACGTGAAACACGTTCGTGTGAATAAGGCCTTAGGGTGAGTGGTGCCAATGAATGCTTTTGTGGCAAGTAATAACCAAACTAGACCCATAAGATAAACAAAAAGTTTATGAAATAAAGGCCTGGGAAGCTAATTAGTGTTGGGAGGACACCAAATATCTCAATCCTGTATTATCTATAGTAACAGTGGTAGAGGGGGTGTAAGTAACGAGTATCCTTGAGATCTTGCATAGAATTGGAAAGAAAAGATTATGAGCCATTAGCAGATTTTGCAGGGTAATATATCTACATATACTTATTCTAAAATCGGAAAGAGTCACCTGCATTTGGTCGCCAGGTAAATTATAGTTCCTGAGAACATGTAAAATATCGGTTGGACACATCTACAGTCACAGAAAAACTGAACCATATCCAGGAGTATAACAGAGATGGTAGAATGATGAAAATTGTCAGTGAAATAGAAACAATGCGTAACACATAGGAAAGAATCCATTGAAAGGTTCAGATATCCACTTTTTCTGAAGTGAGACGTTTGATTTTCAGTGATTTGGAGTTTAAGCTGACTTGCAATGGCACAGGCTTGGGAAGCAGTGGAATCTCCTCTTGAAGTTGCACCAGTAACCGGGAAGGTATGTCAATCGGTTCCAATTCCAATTTCTCCCACGCTTTAGCCAGGTCATTAGGTGTACGAATAACAACTTGTCGTCCATCTTTGATGGTAGCCAAATTGAATGGGAATAGCCAGAGTATTGGGAGTTTCTTGGACCTCATAGCTGTAGTAAGGGGTTTCAAGATTCGGTATTTCGCCAAAGTACTAGCTGAAAGGTCTTGAAAGACATGGATGATCGTGCCTTCATAAGTAATCTCTGGAACAACTCTAGCAGTGTGTAGGATAGCAGCCGTACCCACAAAGCTTAGGAGACCGCATATCGCATCACGCGGTGGTTCATTCGGACCCGGCTTCGGCCTAAGAGCTCGGTGGATGCGCTCTATAATAATGGCGTTAGAGCGTTCATCTCCCAGTAGGGAAGCAAGAATTTGGCAGGCTACCGCCGGCAGAATTTCGGCAGACACCAATTCAGGGAGGCGGCTCAGGCGGACGTTCTTCCATCTGCTACAGTTCTCCTGATCTTCTAGTAAAAGATAATTATTGTTAAGGTGTGTTTGATGGACTAACATAGTAAGTTGTAACGATACACTGTGCGCTATGTGTTTGCTCGAGTGTGTCCACTCTATGTCCAATATGTTTTAGATTTGCTTTAATATCGGCCAGTTACACTTTTTGAAAAAGGAGCGAGAATTAGCTGATATATCCCAGCCTCTGGCAGCTGAGTCCGAGCAGGCGTCATCACTCCCGTGCTCTGAAGCAGCGGCTGATGGTGGCTTTTCCGATCGGCGCCATCTTGTATTTTCCTGCTGGGGTATTTATCGATGTCAGCCTGGTTTTACCTGGATCTAGTTGTGCTCTGTGGGTTTCTGGATCTGCTCTTGCTAGGGCCGACCATTTCCCTTCCGATATAGGCTGAGAAGCAGCAAGATCTGGACAGTAGAACAGAAATCACTATTTCTATGCATCCATCCACTAGCGTGGTTAGCTCTGCCCCCCGAAACTTAACTTTTTAAATAGAAGATTCACCAGCTTCCAGCAACTGTTTCATAATCTGACTATGGAGCCCTACTGTACCTCTGTATGACTCCAATTTCAAATGGAGGAATACAAAGGATTTTTGTGGCATGCCATGCTCCATTAGATACCATCAGATGTCGTATAACAGAAAATATCTCCATAAAATATAAGAACCATACGACGGCACACGGCCCAATGGACTAGGCCAAATGGACTAGGTCCAAGGACAGAGGATGACAATTAAGGAACCTATCAAGAGTTTTTCTGTTGGAATACAGTGCTGTACAGAGGAACCATACAGTGGCACAGGGCCGCATGTACTCCAGATCCAAGGACAGAATTTGAAATTTAAAGGTGTATTTCTGATCATAACAAATTATCACCTTTCTACTGGATAGCTGATAACTGCTACATAGGGTGGGAGTCTGACCCCTGGAACTCTCGCGTCCCCCATTCTTCCTAGCCGCACGACCGCTGCCAGGACTGAATGAATTGGTGGTTGAGCATGCGCCCTGCCGCTCAATTTAAAGACTTGGGCACTGAAGGGAACTACTAAGTAGCAATCGGACCTCCATCGATCTAGCAGTTATCACCTATGTGGATATTGGGATAGATGATAATGTGTTATAACCGCCAAACACATTAGACTAATTCCGTCCGAACCCAGCGATTCTGGCAGTACCTAATGATCATCTAATGTGTATTAGATGTAAGACCGATGTTCGTTTGGTAAATGTCAGGGGTAAAAAGGATTTGGCGTGTTGAAATTTAGGGGTGTCTGACAGCAGGTTATTCCGCTCTTCCAATTGGGATAACATGCAGGTATAGCTGTTAGCCAAATAAGCATTCGGCGAACAGCTATTGAAGGTATATGGCGATTTTTTTTGCTACTCACTAAATCTTTTATACATCTAGAGCTTACGATCTACAATTATTAGTTCCTTCCAGAAGCAGCCTATTTTAACCAAATCATCCTTCAACCAGTTCAATCAGACAAACCAATAGTAGAACTACAAAATGCTTGAAGCCTATATACTCCTCAACTAACCAAAAATACACAACCCAATGACTTACTATACTCAATATACAACCTTTTGATAGGCTCATACAGTATCTTTATTTCATCACTTGTTAATATGACTTATCATAGCAATAACAACTCAAGACTGTTAACTTTTCTAGTACTTTGTAAATAGTTATTTGCCCCAAGAATCAATCATGGTTAGTTGCTCTATGGGTCAAACACCCTTCGCTTCCTGAATGTGTTTACAGACTGGGCTAGTTCAAGTCAGAGGATTGACTTGCTGTAATTCTTTTTTTCCTCAGCCGTTTGGATGTTCACACATTTTTTTTGTGTTTTGAATCCCTGTCTGGCTGCATAACCCAATTACATTTCATCTCCAGCTTATGGACAGATGGACAGATATTCTCCTTAAGAATTTTCTGGTACAGTGCAGAAATCATGGTTCCTTCAATAATGGCCAGCTGTCCAGATCCTCAGGCAACAAAGCATCCAAACACTATTACAATACTACCATGATTGATGTATGATGTTCTTTCTACAGAATCTTTTTGCTTTGCTCCAGACATCATGGAACCGGTGTTGTAAAAATAATCCAGTTTTGATTCATCTGTCCATCCACAAAGAACTTTTTCTAAAATCATTTGAAGATTATTTATTTTTATTATTTTTTTATTTTTTTTTCAAATGTGATATTAAAGACTATCTGTCAGCTCCCCTGACACGTCTGTTTTGGAAAATACTTGTATTTCCCATGAAATAATGTTGGAGCATCTTTTCTGGTAACTCTATTTTTGCTATTCCGTTGTTATTCCTCCTTGAAAAATATGACTAAATTCACAACTGGGTGCAACTATTCCACTTGTTGAAGGCTAGTTGTCGATTCATACATTTCCAGGGGGAATATCAGAGGAAAAGATGCTCCAACATTGCTATTTTATGGGGATTACAATTATTAACCTAAATAGACATGTCAGGAGAATTGACAGGTCCTTTTTAATAGTAGTGGTTTCTATCTTGCTTCAAAGTACGTTCTCTTACTTTTGTGAAGTCAAAAATACTGACGTCTGGGCTGTTTTGTGACTTCCTGGATGAGTTGTCACTGAGATCTTGAAGTGATTTAGGCTAGCTAGTTACTTCTGGATAAATTTACCAGCACTGTATTTAGGAATAATGGTGCTACGCAGTCCTTAAATATGACCAAACTGATGTATTTCAACATTTTATTCTCACCCTTGCTAGATTATATCAAGAGTTTTTTGTTTTTTTGTAAAACTTGGAGACATCTTCACTATGATAATAAGGTTCGAAATTTGATGAAGTTTAGTTTCCACAGTGTTCTAAACATATCAAAAAGACATAATAAATTACAGGAAATATTTTGTTGTGGCTTTGTTGCTAAAACTGTTGCAACCAGTAACTTAGTCTTAGGACTTTTGAACATGGCCATGTTGGAGCTCCATACAACCTCCAAATTGTATGGAGCTATAATGTGGTACCCATAGACATCTTTGGGGCTCTACTGAACTTTCGTATGCTGAATTGGGCAGAAAAATAATTGTTGTATGCTTCATCAGATGTCGTATTATGAATCTATTATATTGCTTCTTGGGGAGAATAAGTCAGTAATATAGCACTATACTGAACCATACAGTAGCTCCATAAAGCCTCCTACACATGTTCCTGCCATTTGCATGAAGCCTGAGGCCGGACCAGACACCTGTAATGCAGTTACATTTTAGCGTATGTATTTTGGCTGCAATAACTGCACCTCCCATGGTTCTACTAAACTGGACTTAGATCACCATAGGGTTCTATGGTGCTCTAAGTCCTGTTTAGTAAAAATGCAGAAGGTCTGGTATTGTGGCTGCAGTACAAACACTTAAATATGTCCGCATTACGGCCAGCTAAAACTGTCCTTAGAATCAGATATGTTTTTAAATAAGGATATGGGTGTTGGATAACAAATACTGTATTATGTTTTTCCTCTCTTTCCCTTTGTCTAATATTACATTTCATTTGAGAACAATAAATAAAAGTCATTGAATGTGTAGAATTGGGCAAACACATTTTTATGTCACTATTGTAAAGGATCTGCCAGGCACTGCATCTGTGTCAACGCCCATAGTTAATCAGTCTGTACCTGCTTCTATGTCTGTGAGACTGACTCCATCTTCCACCACTCAGGATGGCAGGCTTAGGAGTGGGAGAGCCTATCATAGCCTGGCCAGATGGAGCTAGCTCCCGCCCTCTCTCTATTTATACCTGCCTTTCCTGTTCCTCCTTGCTTGTGATTCTTCTCGTTTGGTTTCCTGGCCCTGCTGCAGCTTCTGAACTATTTGACCCTGCTTCATATTGACTCTGGCTTACTGACTACTCTCCTGCTCTGCGTTTGGTACCTCGTACACTCCTGGTTTGACTCGGCTTGCTCACTACTCTCCTGCTCTGCGTTTGGTACCTTGTACACTCCTGGTTTGACTCGGCTCGTTCACTACTCTTGTTGCTCACGGTGTTGCCGTGGGCAACTGCCCCATTTCCCTTAGCTTCTGTGTTCCCTTGTCTGTTTGTCTGTCGTGCACTTATTGAGCGTAGGGACCGTCGCCCAGTTGTACCCCGTCGCCTAGGGCGGGTCGTTGCAAGTAGGCAGGGACTGAGTGGCGGGTAGATTAGGGCTCACTTGTCTGTTTTCCCACCCCTATCATTACAACTATTTGTTAACCCAGCTAAAGCACCCTATTGGGTGGATCCACAACTCACTTATTCTATATATTAACGAAGAAATTTCCATATTTCACTCTCATTCCATGTCTAAAACGTATATAGGTTTATCTTTGGAAAAGATGTAATGAACAGGCACCACTGAATCAAAAAGAAAACATATTGGTGCTGCAGATGTATCAAACACTAGAGTATTATTTCCAATGAACACATTAGATAAATGCACACACCCATATACTATAATAATATTATAAATTGTATTCTGTACAATATTCCACAGGCTAATAGTAAAAACAATTACCAACATGAATAAACCCTAGATCCATGGAAAATAACAATGGACCTACAGTATTCAACCGTAATAGTCCAGGGTGATCATGGGCTAATTTGACATACTTTTCAGGATTGCGTGCTGGCCCTTTAAGACCGGGACACAGCAGAGTGACTCAGAAGTGAGCGCTGGCGTCTCCTGAGGAGGAGATGCGGGCCAGCACTCACAGATCCATGGCTGTGGCCGTCGGGAGGTGAGTAATCCCGATGGTCCGTGGCCATGGGCGTTACAATAGGGCGCTAACAATTATGTGAAAACATGTGGTAGGCTCCATTCACATCTGTGCTGGGGCTCCGTTGCAACATTCCATCTGAGCGTTCCCTCGGAACTGAGCCCAGACAGACACAAACGATGTCGACTACGCTATTGATTTCGTCAAAACGACTGAACCCTTGCACAACGAGGACAAACGGAAACCATTGGCACCATATCCGTCACCATTGAAATCAATGGTGATGGAAACGGAAACCTATGGTTTCCGTTTGTGTCTGTCAGGGCTCCGTTCCGACGGAAAGCTCAGACGGAACGTCGGAACAGAGCCCAAGCGCAGATGTGAACGAAGCCTTAGATATTAAAGAGGCTCTGTCACCACATTATAAGTGCCCTATCTCCTACATAAGGAGATGGGCGCTATAATGTAGGTGACAGCAGTGCTTTTTATTTAAAAAAAAACTATCTGTTTTCACCACTTTATTAGTGATTTTAGATTTAAGCTAATGAGTTGCTTAATGCCCAAGTGGGCCTGATTTTACTTTAGACCAAGTGGGCGTTGTACTGGGGAGTGTATGACGCTGACCAATCAGCATCATGCACTCCTCTCCATTCATTTAGTCAGCACATAGGGATCCTTTTAGATCACTATGTGCTGGCTTATACTAACACATTAACGATACTGAAGTGTTTAGACAGTGAATAGACATTCCACGGGATGTCTATTCACAATCTCTGCACTTCGTTACTGTTTCTGTAGTAGTTACAGCAGAGCAAGCGTAATCTCGCGAGATTACGCTGTAGATGACAGGTTACAACGAGATTACGCTTTGCTCTGCTGTAACTACCACAGAAATAGTAATGAAATGCAGGGATTGTGAATAGACATCCCGTGGAATGTCTATTCACTGTCTAAACACTTCAGTATTGTTAATGTGTTAGTATAAGCCAGCACATAGTGATCTAAAAGGATCCCTATGCGCTGACTAAATTAATGGAAAGCAGTGCATGACGCTAATTGGTCAGCGTCATACACTCCTCTGTACAACGCCCACTTGGTCTAAAGTAAAAACACGCCCACTTGGGCATTAAGCAACTCATTAGCTTAAATCTAAAATCGCTAATAAAGTGGTGAAAACAGATCGTTTTTCTAAATAATAAGCACTGCTGTCACCTACATTATAGCGCCGATCGCCTTATGTAGGAGATAGGGCACTTATAAGGTGGTGACAGAGCCTCTTTAAGTCTAAATGATAATTTTTTGAAACAATCAATCACAGATTGAAGTTTTTCGACCCCAAGACGATAAGGTTTTTACTTTTTAATGAGACTGAAAACCTTACCTTCTCCAAACAAGATTTCAGGTGCAAAATTAACAAAGCTGAAACTTTAATTTCAATGGAGGGGGCTCAAGCGCATTTCCTGATGACATATATAGATATGATTCGGTAGTAGTTTTTATGCAAGTAATATTTTATATGCTATGAAGTAACCTTTAATGTGTTTGGTTAGCTACCTCTATAACTGGGCTTGAACTGAATCATATATGATTTGTATTGGTCTTCAAACTTTGTATTGCCTATGGTGTATAAATATATGGCACAAGGCCTCAAGCACCAGAGAATGCCACATGCGATACTGAAGCACTTGTCTGTGTCTACGTGATCTCTCCGATGCATCGTTATCTGATTTGGACTCAGAGGAAGGATTCTTAGAGTACCTTTATCTCTCCCAAACCCAGGCTACTCCGAGAGTACGGTACAAAGCAATATGTACAAAGTGTACAGTGCATAAAGGTAAAATAATAATATTTTACAATAATCTGACATCCTGATGGACAAAGAGAAGAAAATAAACATAGATGGAAAAAAAAAATACTGCAGTACACAAACTTTCCAACGCGGATCGCTGTCTCCTTTTGCAGCTACGTCTGCGGTATCTTTAAGGAATTGGGGCAATGACATGCAACTTGTTTCTTTAAGCCCCTTTGGCCAACAATGGATTCAGAATTGTTGGTGTACAACACAGTTATAGCCGTTAAGTACACAGCCATGTATTACAACATGCATGCAGCTATTTTATGTTTATTAGTTGCCTAAACTGCAATATATGGAAAGCATATATGCATGTATGTATCTGCGCTATTCACCAGCCGTTCTTGACCTCTAATTTGGACAGATTAAGGCCAGGATCACACACACAGTTTTGATGCTGTTTTTAGTGCAGTTTTTGGCTTGGTTTTTGGAGTCAAACACAGGAGTGGACACAAAAGAAAGGAGATGCATCATTCTTTTCTTAACCCCTTCCCGCTCCTTGACGTACTATTACGTCATGGCAGCTGTATCGTTCGCGCTCCATGACGTAATAGTACGTCTCGGGAGTAACGGCCGTTTCGGCCGTCCTCCCGACACATACATGACCTGCCTATGTAGAGTCGTGTGTTAACCTTAGACCATACTATCCCCCCACCCCCACTTAGTAAAGACACATGACACCGAGGTTGGATGTGAAATGGCCACAGCAGCCGTTTATTAATTTCACAGTTTTATAAAAACAATTTAAATCCGAAACATTCGGATAACTAGTTAGGAATCCACCAGAGAATTCCTCCTAATAATTCACATGACCCAACATGGGTCAGAATCATAAATAACAATTAAACGTTAACATTAACCCGAGCAGAGGAAGTCCTTGAAGCCCCTTCAGATGTTCCTTTCAAGAACACACCGAATTAGCCATCTGCAAACCACTAATTACCTCCAGCCGTAAACCAGCTCGGAAGCACCGTTCACCTCTGCAGATGGCTCCAACCACTAGAAGTCCACTTCAAGGGGATAACACCCGATGAAGCCCTCAAGTGATATACCGACCACTAGAAGTCCACTTCAAAGGGATAACACCCGATGAAGCCTTCAAGTGATATACCTTCTACCAGAAGACCACTTCAAAGGGATAACACCCGATGAAGTCTTCAACCATGTACCTTTTTTGGGGGACGCATACCCCCGATGCGACCCCCCCACCATTTTGTACTGACTGGCCTCAAGGACTCCCCCCGCCACCGCGAAACAGGCCTTGACCACCTTAAGCCTGTGAGTTCCTCCACACCACCACCGCCCTTTCTATGCCTTCTGCTATAGCCAAGCTCCAAAGATCAATGCCAACCTCGGTCAGATGAACCCCGTCACTTCTCCAGAAATTCCCCACTCCTGACTCCAAATCCCTATGCCTCACGCAAATGCCCCCGTTCTTTGCCACAAAACGGGACACCGCCCGGTTAACTTTTATGCGAGCCTTATTGACTCTCTCCACCGATCTAGCTAACCGCCAATGCTTCCTTGGGACTATGTCCGACCACACTACCACCAACTTGGGATAAGATACCCACAAACACAACAAATCATGTTTGATATCCCGCACCAACTCACGAAAAGGGCGGACTCCTAAGTCATTCCCACCCACGTGCAACACTAAAACCTCCGGAACCCTATCAAGCCGCACATATGTCTGGAATTCCGCCAACACCCTGTTCCACGACATACCTCTAAACCCCAGCCAATGCACAACCGCATCCTGTCGCGGAATGCGCAACTGGCGACCATCCGGGCGGACGTCCGCCCTCAAAGCCCCCCAGTGCACGTACGAATGACCCATCAACCACACCAGACAAGGAGGCGAATCTGAAACGGAAAACACAGTTAGGCACCACCATATAACATTTGCAAGCATAAACAACAAAATTACAACATATGGGGGCGGACATAGGACTTAAACCTTTTAGACTCCCAACGACCAATACGCCTCACCCCCTCATCATCCAACCCCCAGCGCCCCGCTTCCGTTGCTGCGCCAATCCGGAAGGAGTGAGATGAATATGAGCCTGCCGCAACCCCAACCGCCGTCAAACATTTTTTAAAAACAGCTCCAAACTGAAACCTGGACAAAAACGACCCGTCCACATGACGTAACAAAGGCAAATCTGGAGACCCCCTGTTTTTCGTAAAACCCCGCATGCACTCTACTGGGCACATGACCGACCCCGGGAGAGCGAACAAAACTATCAGTTTTCCCTTCCCTAATTGGTCAGTTTTTGATCTACGCAACCACACCTCCAGCCGATCTGCAAAAAGGCTCACCTCCCCAGATCTCAGCCCCCCTGCCTGTTTAGTACTTGGCGACACCAACTCACCTATTCTAAATGCTCCGAAGAACGCCAACGAAAAAGCCAACCGAAACAAATCCATTTCATCTGAAGAACGACATACCGATGCTAATGAACCGCCCAACAAGCCAAGCAAAGCAAACGACACCGGCCTTCTACTATCCGCCTCCAACCTACCTCTGCGCAACCCCTTCAAAGCCTGCGATACCAGAAATTCCTTGGATACATCCCGCAAGCCCCTCAACTTAAGCCCAAACGCCACCGCGGATATGAACCGGTTCACCTTCGCTACTGAAAACCCCGACTCCCAGGCATCCCCTAACCAATACAAAAGTGCCACCAACCTGTCTCTATCCGTATTGACGTCACCCAACTCTCTTACCCACTCCTCCCACTGCCTCCAACAAGCAGCATAAGCACTCCACGTCGTGCGCGCCAAAGACCTTTGTAACAGCTGCTCTACGGGACCGATACCAGATCCCAAAGATGCTCCGGACAAGCCAAACCGAGACGTTCCGCTCCCGGGGCCAATTGCCGAAACCGGTCCCACTGCGAGCGAAAAAGAGCATCAGCAATACAATTCCGTACACCCGGGACATGCACCGCCACCACCCACGCGTTCAACGACAAACACACCAACACTAAATGTCGCAACAATTGAACTACCGGAGGAGAGGACGCCGTGATGTTATTAATGGCAAGCACCACCCCCATGTTGTCGCAGTAAAAACGGACCTTCTTATCCCTGAGCCTGTCCCCCCAAATGGTAGCCGCCACCACGATGGGAAACAGCTCGAGCAGGGCCAGATTCCGCGTCAGTCCACTGGACACCCAGCTAGCCGGCCATTGACCTGCGCACCACGGACCTCCCCCGTAAGCTCCAAAGCCACCCGCCCCAGCCGCATCCGTGAAAATATTCAGATCACTCGTATCCTGCGCTGGGGCCATCCATAGCGAGCGACCATTGTACTGGCCCAAGAAGTCATCCCAAACCTGAAGATCAGCTCGGTGCTCCTCCTTGAGCCGCACAAAATGATGCGGCGCCCGCACTCCCGCCGTTGCCGCCGCCAACCTTCTACCAAACACCCTCCCCATCGGCATAATCCGGCAGGCGAAATTCAACTTCCCCAGCAGCGACTGAAGCTCCCTCAGCGACATTTTCTTCCTTCTACAAGCCCGTCGCACCTCCAGCCTCAAAGCACCCAACTTATCCGCCGGGAGCCGACACTCCATTGCCACCGAGTCAATTTCGATTCCCAAGAAACAAATCGTCGCTACCGGGCCCTCCGTTTTTTCCGGCGCCAAAGGGATCCCAAAATCCCTCGCCACCTTCTGCAGGGCATAAAGCAAGTTACCGCAAACCGGCGAACCCCCCGGGCCAACGCACAAAAAATCATCTAAGTAATGGATCAACGAATCGACCCCGGATACTCCCCTCGTTACCCACTCCACGAAGCTACTAAACGCCTCGAAGTATGCACAAGAAAGAGAACACCCCATCGGAAGGCACCGATCCACGTAAAAGGCCCCATTCCAAAAACAACCCAACAGCCGTTGGCTTTCTGGATGGACCGGCAACAACCTGAACGCCGCCTCGATGTCGGTTTTTGCTAGCAGCGCCCCCGGACCCGCAGCCCGCACTAACCCCACCGCCTTATCGAATGAGGTATAAACTACGGAACACAACTCGTGATCAATCCCGTCATTTACCGACGAACCTTTGGGATACGATAAATGTTGAATCAAACGAAACTTTCCGGGCTCGCGTTTAGGGACAATACCCAAAGGGGACACAACTAAATCTTTCACCGGCGACTCCCCAAATGGCCCCGACATGCGCCCCAACGAAACTTCTTTTAACAACTTTTCCGACACGACTTCCGCATGCAAGTAAGCCGATTTTAAATTTCTCCGCGTAACCGGAACCTCATAAGGAGGCGGAGGAATAACAAAACCAACACTAAACCCTTCATAAAGCAACTTAGCTGCCGCCCTATCCGGGTATTCACTTAGATAAGGGGCCATCCTTTCCACCCTCACCGGCGACACCCCCTTGACCAACCCCGTGCTGGTTCCCTGACCTCTTTTTTCGCAGACATTTTGCCGCCCCGTGTGATGCACCATTACACTCGGAGCACACGTGCTTGAACTTGCACGTGGCCCCGAACTTGCACTGGCCTTCATTGAATTGCCAGCAAAACCCCGCCTTTCCCCCGCCGCTTTGTCCACTCTGACTAGACTGGCCTCCCTGGCCACCGCTCCCGGGAAAGGGCTGCCTAACCGGAGCCGTAACTCGTAACCAGAGAGCAATATCCTTCTGGTCCCACCGAATCGCCGGCCGAACCGCCTTCCGCTGACGGAATTGCTCATCATATCGCAGCCACGCCTGACCCCCATACGCCCTATGAGCCTCCCCAATAGCATCAAAATAGCAAAACAACGCCGAACAATTTTCCGGCGCCTTTTCCCCTATCACACTAGCCAATATGGCGAACGCCTGCGACCAATTAACGAACGTCTGCGGGATAAGCCTATACCGCCGCCGTTCCTCCTCGTCCTTTTTACTCTCATCCCGCTTGCTTTTATCCAAATTAAATTTAGCCAGCGGCAAGAGAGAAAAAATTTCAACATATTCGTCTTTCCAGATCCGATCACGCACCTCCTGCTTTAAATGCGCCCCCAACGGACCCTCAAAACAAACATACACCTCACCCCGAGCACGATCGTCCATACGCACTCGATCGCCGTCCTTCTGTGCCTCGGTCTGTACCGACACCGCGACCGCCTCTCTAACCGCCACCACAGGACGCGCCTGCAACGATCCCACGTCCCTGGGGCCTTCCCAAACTACCGCAGGAGACGCTTCCGTTACTACCGGCGCCGCGGCCCTATCCAGGCGCCCCACCAGCTCCCGTAAGCAACCCACTAAATCTGCCAAACCCGCTCCGTCGCGTCCGCCCGCGCCACTACCGGCCCCCGATGCAATGCTAGCAGCCCCCCCGCCGACACCCGACATAAAAATCGCTGGATAAGACAATGATGGAGTTATACACTCACCGGGCTGCACAGGCGCTGTGTTCCCGTCAGCCGGACCATCCTGACCGCGACGATACACGTCCAGTTCACCTTCCTCCAATTCCTCTCTCGCCGACGACTGTCCCTCCCAACGACATCTTCGGAAAGGGGATGAGGACGCGCTGACCGATGGGCCGGCAACCTGCCGCCCGACCGCCGGGACCCAGACTTCCGACCGGACCTGTTGCCTCGACGTCGCTGCAGATCTAGTCGTCCGTCTAGACGATCCTGACGAAGCCTGCCCCCTGGCCGGAACATCACCATGCGGGGCGGCCGTACCTTGTTCTCCACATCTTCCATCTGATGGGGGAGGGGTGACAGGGAGCCCAGCCTGCGACTCCCTGCTTACCGCCGGACCCCGTCGCGGCCTGGGATTCCTGCCAGGACGCAGGGCCTGGGAAGGGGCGGTCCTCCCAGCTGCCTGGCCTGCAGCGTCCGGGATCGGGCTCCCTCTGCGACGCCGTGTCCGCGGGACTACCTCCGGACTAAGGCGCTCTGGAGGTCGGGACCGCCGAGAGGGACGGGTCGACCCAGCCTGCATCGCCGTCACCCCTGGCACCGCTCTCTGCCTGCCGAGCGCAGGAGCGGTTGTTGCCGACTCCCCCCCCGCCGCCATAGCCATGCTCGTAAGGGGGCCGGGGGAGGGGAGCCTGTCCCTTTCAACAGCCCCCGAACGCCGTGCCCGACGTGGCGAAACGGCGTCCGGGATCCTCGTTAATGCAGCCACGGTCTCCTCCAGCCATCCGGGACCGTGGTGCACAGCAGCGGCACGCAGCCGCTCTAAAATCAGGGCCTCTGCCATTTCTAAAAGCCGGGCAACGGGGAGCTTGCTTGTGCTATGTTACTCCTCCCGCTGCTTCCGGCTCAATGCCGAGAAACAGCGGGAAGCGCAGTGACGGCCCCCCGTCCCCCTTAACTCCTCCCCGCCCCTCCTTAGCTTCTTTCACCTCTCCCTCACCTCATTAACCCTTTCCCTACCAGGGCGGTCATGTCGGCTTCCCTTAAGCCTGCAGCTGCGTCCTGCCTCTTCTGGAGCTGTGACGCTGCTGTCTTGTTCAGCAGCTGTCACAGCTCCTACAGCGGGGACCGATCGCTGTGTCCCCGCTGATTAACCCCTTAAAAGCCGCGTTCTATAGAGATCGCGGCTTTTTAGGGGTTAAGCTGCCATCGCCGGCCTGCTACGCGATAGCGGCCGGCGATGGTGACTATGGCAACTGGACACCAAACAATGGCGTCCGGCTATGCCATAGACGGAAGCCTAGTGGGTCCTGACAACGTCAGGACCCACTATGCTTGCTGTCAGTGAGTAGCTGACAGTTCTAATACACTGCACTACGCATGTAGTGCAGTGTATTAGAATAGCGATCAGGGCCTCCTGCCCTCAAGTCCCCTAGTGGGACAAAGTAATAAAGTTAAAAAAAAGTTAAAAAAAGATGTGTAAAAATAAGAAAATAAAAGATTTAAAAGTAATAAAAGTAAAAATCCCCCCTTTTCCCTTATCAGTCCTTTATTATTAATAAAAATATAAAAACAAACAAATAAACTATACATAATTGGTATCGCCGCGTCCGTAACGGCCTGAACTACAAAATTATTTCATTATTTATCCCGCGCGGTGAACGCCGTAAAATAAAATAATAATAAACCGTACCACAATCACAATTCTTTGGTCACTTCACCTCCCAAAAAATGGAATAAAAAGAGATCAAAAAGTCGCATGTACCTAAAAATGGTACTGATCGAAACTACAGTTCGTTACGCAAAAAATAAGTCCTCGCACAGCTTTATTGATTGAAAAATAAAAACGTTATGGCTCTTAGAATAAGGTAACACAAAAAGTGAATGATTGTTTACAAAACGTATTTTATTGTGCAAACGCCATAAGACATAAAAAAAACTATAAACATCTGGTATCGCCGTAATCGTATTGCCCCGCAGAATAAAGTGAATATGTCATTTATAGCGCACGGTGAACGCTGTAAAAAAAAACGAAAAAAAAACCAATAGTAGAATTGCTGTTTTTTAGTCACCACGCCACCTAAAAATAGAATAAAAACTGATCAAAAAGCCGCATGCACCCCAAGAAAACTACAATGGATTCCTCAAGGGGTCTAGTTTCCAAATTGGGGTCACTTTTGGGGGGTTCCCAATGTTTTGGCACCACAAGACCTCTTCAAACCGGACATGGTGCCTAATAAAAAAGAGGCCTCAAAATCCACTAGGTGCGCCTTTGCTTCTGCGGCCGGTGTTTCAGTCCATTACCGCCCGAGGGCCACATTTGGGATATTTCTAAAAACTGCAGAATCTGGGCAATACGTATTAATTTGCGTTTCACTGATAAATCCTTTTGTGTTATAAAAAAAATGGTATAAAGAGGATTTTCTGACAAAAAAAAAATGTAAATTTCACCTCTACTTTGCTCTAAATTTTTGTGAAACACCTAAAGGGTTCATAAACTTTCTAAATGCTGTTGTGAATACTTTGAGGGGTCTAGTTTCTAAAATGGGGTATTTCATAGGGGTTTCTAATATATGGGCCCCTCAAAGCAACTTCAGAACTGAACTGGAACCTAAAACAATAAATAAATGAGGCAATACTTCGCTTCTTACATTATACTGATAATGAGCGTGCCCACCCCGAGGTGACCCCAGTTTTGACCGTTTGTATAAACGGAGACCCCTATTAGACCGTTCCAGTGCCCGGTTTTCCCAAGCATACACCCCCGAGAAGTGTATTTCTATTGATGAGTCCCTGGTACATTTTAAAGGGAGGGTTCAATTACGCGAGTACCTGCCGGGTAAGAGGGCAAGGTATGGCGTGAAGATGTATAAGCTGTGAGAGTGCATCAGGGTATACCTACAGGTTTAGGATATATGAAGGAAAGGTCACCCCCAAACCAGACTGCATCCTGGACTACAATAGGTACATGGGAGGGATGGACTTGTAAGATCAAGCCCTGAAGCCCTACAGCGCTATGCGGTGTGGTATAAGAAGCTGGCCGTGCACATGATACAGATGGCTTTGTACAATGCGTACGTGCTACGTCGATGTGCAGGCTAGACGGGAACTTTCCTGGAATTTCAAGAGGTGATTATCAAGAACCTAATCTTTAGGGACCAAGAAGGGGGGGCACCCAGTACTTCTGGAAGCGAGGCCACACGCATCGTACCAGGGCAACACTTTCCAGGAGAAGTTCCCCAAACTGGCAAGAAGGGAAAAAGTCAAAAGAGGTGCAAAGTCTGCTATAAGAGGGCGATAATGGATGACACAATATATCAATGTGACACGTGTCCCGAATAACCAGAGTGTTTTAAAATTTATCATACATCCCTTGGTTTATAATTTACCCCAATTTTACTTACCCTGATGCACTCCACACAGCTTATCCCCCCTCGTCTTTCCCCTCTGAGCCCTGCTGTGTGTCCAGGCAGCTGATAACAGCCACA
Organism: Rhinoderma darwinii; assembly: GCF_050947455.1. Classification (NCBI taxonomy): domain Eukaryota; kingdom Metazoa; phylum Chordata; class Amphibia; order Anura; family Rhinodermatidae; genus Rhinoderma; species Rhinoderma darwinii. The sequence continues at coordinate 107,030,912 of NC_134693.1, forward strand.
TGTAGGGTATTGCCATACCCGGGAGAACCCACATTACAGTTTATGGGGTGTAGGTCTCCGGTCAAAATGCTCACTACACCTCTAGATGAATGCATTAAGGGTGTAGTTTTTAAAACGGGGTCACTTCTTGCGGGTTTCAACTGTACTGGTACCTCAGGGGCTTCTGCATACATGACTTCGCACTAGAAAATCCCCAGTAGGCCAAATGGTGGTCCTTTCCTTCTGAGCCCTCCCATGGGCCCAAACGGCAGTTTATCACAACAAATGGGGTATTGCGGCACTCAGAACAAATTGCGCAACATAATGGGGTATTTTGTTTCTTGTGAAAATAAGAAATTTTCAGCCAAAACTACATATTATTTGAAAAAAATAATTTTGTTTTCATTCCCAGCCCAATTCAAATAAGTTCTGTGAAAAAACTATGGGGTCAAAATTGTCACAACACCCATAAATGAATTCCTTGAGGGGTGTAGTTTCCAAAATGGGGTCATTTGTGGTTGGTTTCTATTGCTTTGATACCTCTGGGGCACTGCAAATGCGACATGGCACCCGAAAACCAATCCAGCAAAATCTGGACTGAAAGAACACACAGCGCTCCTTTCCTTCTGAGCCCTCCCATGGGCCCAAACGGCAGTTTATCACCACAAATGGGGTATTGCCGCACTTAGGACAAATTGGGCAACAAAATTGAGTATTTTATTTCTTGTGAAAATAAGAATTTTTGAGCTAAAATGACATATTATTGGAAAGAATATATATTTTTTAAATTCCCAGCCCAATTCAAATAAGTTCTGTGAAGAAACTATGGAGTCTAAATGGTCACATTACCCATAAATGAATTCCTTGAGGGGTGTAGTTTCCAAAATGGGGTCACTTCTGGTGGGTTTTCATTGCTTTGATACCTCTGGGGCTCTGCAAATGCGACATGGCACCCGAAAACCAAACCAGCAAAATCTGTACTCCAAAGAACACACAGCGCTCCTTCCCTTCTGAGGCCTCCCATGGGCCCAAACGGCAGTTTATTGCCACAAATGGGGTATTGATGCACTCAGGAGAAATTGGGCAACAAAATGGGGTATTTTGTACCCTATGAAAATAAGAAATTTTGGTAAAAAATTACATCTTATTGGAAAAAATGTCATTTATTTTAATGTCACAGCCCAATTGAAATAGGTGCTGTGAAAAAACTGTGTGATCAAAATGCTAACAACAACCATAAATGAATTCCTTGAGGGGTGTAGTTTCCAAAATGGTGTCACTTTTGGTGGGTTTCCATTGCTTTGATACCTCTGAGGCTCTGCAAATGCGACATTGCACCCGAAAACCAATCCAACAAAATCTGGACTCCAACAAACATATAGCGCTCCTTTCCTTCTGAGCCCTCCCATGGGCCCAAACGGCAGTTTATCACCACAAATGGGGTATTGCCGCACTAAGGACAAATTGGGCAACAAAATGGGGTATTTTGTTCCCTGTGAAAATAAGAAATTTTGATCACAAATGACATCTTATTGGAAAAAATGACATTTTTTTCATTTCACAGCCCAATTCAAATACGTGCTGTGAAAAAACTGTGCAGTCAAAATGGTAACAACAACCCTAAATGAATTCCTTGAGGGGTGTAGTTTCCAAAATGGGGTCACTATTGGGGGATTCCTACTGTTTTGGCACCTCAACACCTCTTCAAACCTGGCATGCTGCCTAAAATATATTCAAAATGCACTAGGTGCTTCTTTGCTTCTAGGGCTTGTGTTTTAGTCCACGAGCGCAGTAGGGCCACATGTGGGACATTTATAAAAACTGCAGAATCTGGACAATACATTTTTAGTAGTGTTTCTCTGGTAAAACCATCTGTGTTACAGAAAAAAAATGAATAAAATTGAAATTCAGCAAGAAAAATGAAATTTGCAAATTTCACCTCCACTTTGCTTTAATTCCTGTGAAATGCCTGAAGGGTTAAAAAACTTTCTAAATGCTGTTTTGAATACTTTGAGGGGTCTAGTTTTTAAAATGGGGTGTTTTATCAGGGTTTCTAATACATAGGCCCCTCAAAGCCACTTCAGAACTGAACAGGTACCTTAAAAAAAAGGCTTTTGACATTTTCTTAAAAATATGAGAAATTGCTGTTTATGTTCTAAGCCTTGTAACGTCCAAGAAAAATAAAAGAATGTTCAAAAAACGATTCCAATCTAAAGTAGATTTATGGGAAATGTGAACTAGTAACTATTTTGGGTGGTATAGCCGTCTGTTTTCCAAGCAGATGCATTTAAATTCTGAAAAATGCAATTTTTTTCACAATTTTATCTAAATGTTGCAATTTTTCACCAATAAACACTGAATATATCGACCAAATTTTACCACGAACATGAAGCCCAATGTGTCACGAGAAAACATTCTCAGAATCGCTTGGGTAGGTTTAAGCATTCCGACGTTATTACCACATAAAGTGAAATATGTCAGATTTGAAAAATGGGCTCTGAGCCTTAAGGCCAAAACTAGGCTGCGTCCTTAAGGGGTTAATATCTTTCTTTCCTTTTGGATCCACTTCTGTCGTCGGCTCAAAAAACTGAGCCGAAAACTCCAGCAAAAACCGCATCAAAACGATTTGTGTGATCCTGGCCTTACGGGGCATTAAGGTACAATTTTGCTGCCTCTGTCCAATAACCTTAAGGGTATGTTCACTCAGGGCGGATACGCTGTGTAAAAGTACCTGCCCTGTGCGCCGCAGGAAAACAGTGAACCAAACCGTTTTCTGGCCGGAATGTCCGCTGCGGAAAACTACACAGAAAAAAAAAAGAGGATACTTACCATGGCGACGCGTCCCTCTGACGTCCTTATGTCATCACGTTCTGCAGCCCTGGGATGACTTTTCATCCCATGTGACCGCTGCAGCCTGTCTTTTGGCTGCAGCGGTCACATGGCAAAAGTCGTCATCCCAGGAGGCCGTCTGGAGGAAGAAACACAGAATTCTAAACACGTATGAGATTTTTTTTTCTTCTAAATTGTGTTTTTTGCTTCGGAATCGCAGTGATTCTGCAATTTGTTATGGGCTTTACCTGCAACAAATGAAAAATTCTGCAACAAATAAGCAGATACAATTGACATGCTGCATATTAAAAAAACACCTTCTGTGCATTTTTTCCACTTAGCATTGACACAGCGTGTGGATGACATTTGTTCAAATCTCTACCACCTTGCTGCTATTGTATTATGCTGCGGATTTTCCACAAATAAATTTGTTGTGGAAAATCCACAGTATTTACACTATTTACACTACATGTGAACTGACCCTATTAGGGGATAGAAGTCATTTTTATAATTATGTGATGCTACTGAGCAATGCAAAGCAATTGTTTTATCAAGATCCATAATACTGCTCTCAGGACCCCAGACCCAATATTTATTGCCCCCTTTTACCCTAATATCTACCACTATAAAAAAGGCAATAAACACTTATCATTCGTTGTAAGGGCTTGTCCACACACGAAGAAATTGCTGCAGAAAATTTCTGCATCAATTCCGTTGAAAAACTAAGACATTTCACTGCAGCAAAAACACAACATTTCCTGCGGTTTTTACGACAGTAAATGGTGCATATTTTGCTGCGTTTTTCACAATGTTACGAGATTGAGACATCTCCTCTGAAAAACGCAGCAATTCTGGCCCTTTCTGCAGCAGGAGTTGACATGCTGCGATCTGAAAAATACGCACCGCAGGTTAATTTATGCTCTGAATTTTTACTCAGCGTGTGGATGAGATTTGTTAAATCTCATTCACTATGCTGCTATTGTATACTGCTGCATTTTTTCCATCCGAAATTCCATCTGGAAAATACACAGCAATTCCGCAGCGTGTGGAATAGCCCTAACACTGCAGCAGCTTGTATGTCTTTTTTTTAATGTCAATAATGCAAAATGTATATTTTGCACTTGACAATAATGTAAGACATATGAGCTGTCAGTAATGCTTCATTTATAGCCGACAACTGTCTACTCAGGCCTCGCTGCTGCAGACTGATGTTCTACTATGCTAATGCTCTTAAGCTTCAGTATAATAACATGGCAGCACATAAGCTTATGACAAAAAACGGCATTCCCTCTCAGCACAGCTACACCAGTACATCATGTTGATGGGTCCAGAAAAATCATAGCAGCTAAGAAGTAATAAAATTCCCACAAGACCATTGGCTGAATATCAGCAGGGTGTTAATACTTACAGACAGTTTTTAAGAATAGGTGACTACCACAGTAGCAGCCGCAGCAGCTGCTATGGGGCCCGCGGCTTGAGGGGGTCCGTGCCGCCAGCCGACACCCCCCCATATGCCCGGTGACGCCGCTAGCAGCTGTTATAGCTGCTACAGTGGTAGCGATGATACTTACGGGGCCCGCGCCACTGAGACTCTAACATGTATGGGCCAGGCGACTTAGGCCCTCTCATGCCCGGGAGCGTTGCTAGCACCAGAGGGGGCCCCGGTGCTAGCGACAGTCACCCCCTCTTGCAGTAATTGCACCTGCGTCGATAGCACGCAGGTACAAATACATGCATCAGCGCTGGATAGCCGGGCACGTACTGTGCCCGACCATTCAGCGCCTAACATTGACGCTGATTGGCAGGACAAAATGACTTGCCCCGCCAATCAGCGCCTTTCAACGACGCTAGCGGCGCAATTACGTCATCGCGCCGCTTCCGTACTTGAAATGCGCTGATTGATGGGGTAAGTCAATCTGCCCTTCCAATCAGCGCCTTTGAACGACGCGACGCTTGAGTCGTTCAGCTCCAGCAGACCTGCTCAGAAGAGAGCAGATCTGCATTGCCACTGGACAGCGCGGCAACGGGATCAGGGTGAGTATGTAAACATTTTTTTTTCTCCTGAAACTGAGTGGCGTTATCTACAGTGGGGGCTCTATCTACAGTGGGGGGCTCTATCTACAGGGGGCACTATATAAAGGGGGGTCTATATGTGGGGATGTGGGCCACTATATACAGGGGGGTCTATATGTGGGGATGTGGGCCACTATATACAGGGGGGTCTATATGTGGGGATGTGGGCCGCTATATACAGGGAGGGTCCATACATGGGGATGTGGGGCACTATATACAGGGGTGTCTATATATGGGGATGTAGGGCACTATCTACAGGGGGTCTATATGTGGGGATGTGGGACACTATATACAGGAGCGGGCTCTATGTAGAGCACTATCTATAGGGGAACTATTTGTAGGGCACTATCTATAAAAGTGGGCTATATGTGGGACACTATGTACAGGGATGGGTTAACTTTGGGCACTAGCTATAGGGGGCTATATGTAAGGCACTGTCTACAAGGGTGGGCTATATGTGGGACACTATATACAGGGGGAGCTATATGTGAGGTACTATCTACAGAGTTGGGCTATACGTGGAGCGCTATCTATAGGAGAAGCTATATGTAAGGCAGCATGGTGGCTCAGTGGTTAGCACTATTGCCTTGCAGCTCTGGAGTCCATATGTGGGCACTATCTACAGAGGGCTGTATGTGGGGCACTATCTACAGGGGCTTCTATGTAGGGCACTATCTACAGAGGCTCTATGGGGGTCACAATCTACATGGGGCTATGGGGGCACGATCTACAGGGGGCACGGTGTGTGGCATATGGTGTATGATACTATAATCAGGGACAGTGTATGATGCTATTAGAGTTAGAGGTGCAGTGTATGACGCTATTATAGTTAGAGGTGCAGTGTATGGCGCTTTATTATATTTATGTGCTGAGAATTTTAACTTTGTTTATAGGTGCTGAAATGTTTTAAAAGTGAGAAGCTCAAGATATCTGAGCAGAAAACTGCAGAAATGGGTCGTGGCCGGGAGAAATCCATCATAGAGTTCTGGACCGGAGGGAGAAGAAAAGAACTAGAATCTGAGACATCACCGGTCATTCACTTAATGTAAATGTTTATTTTGCCTCTAATCAGTACTCTAGTCACTGTATGATCTGCAGCGTGATGATGGGTAGCATGATTATTTTTTTTTGTGAAACAGCATCTCCCAGCATATTCTTACTATTGTGTGGGCCATGCTGGGAGCTGTCATTTTACGCCATACAAACCTATACGGCAGGGGTTGCACTAAATTGAGCTGTATTTGTTCTGGTGTTGTATATATGTACTGAGCTTGGTTCTGGGGCTGAATATATGTTCTGATCTTGGTTCTGATGCTGTATTTAAGTACTGAGCTTTGTTCTGGTGCTGTATATATGTATTGAGCTTTGTTCTGGTGCTGTATATGTGTATGAGATTTGTTCTGGTGCTGTATATATGTAATGAGCTTGGTTCTGGGGATGTATATATGTACTGAGCTTTGTTCTGGTGCTGTATTTATGTACTGAGCTTCGTTGTGGTGCTGTATATATGTCAGAGCTTTGTTCTAGTGCTGTATTTATGTACTGAGCTTGGTTGTGGTACTGTATATATGTATGAGCTTGGTTCTGGAGCTATAATTATATAGGATATATTTATAAAAACAAAATTGCAGGGAAGATTAAATTGTTCTCAATTCATTGTATATTTCATGGGAATCTGTCTGGTAGTTTTAACATCTTGAACCGCCACCATGCGGTAATACATGACCTGACAATATTTCCAAAAATATGTTTTTTTCAGATGCAGCAAAATCTTTAAAATCCACTTTTAAAACGTTGCACACTATATGCTAATTACTCATTAAAGGGTCATGGGGCGGTGCCACTATCCTGAAGAGTCACATAGTCCTGCCTCCCAACCCACCTTTCCATGTTTGATTGACATCCCACTGGCTGATACAACATTCTCGGATACGCCATTGCCTTGTGGCTCTATACACAAAGGGGGGCTGTGTGGCACTATACACTAGGTGGGGCTGTGTGCCACTATACACAAGTGGGGGCTGTGTGGCACTATACACAAGTGGGAGCTGTGTGGCACTATACACAAGGGCGAGCTGTGTGGCACTATACACAAGGGGGAGCTGTGTGGCACTATACACATGGGGGAGCTGTGTGGCACTATATACAAGGCTGTGTGGCACTACTAAGGGGGGACTGTGTGGCACTTTCTACAAGGGGGAGGGTTGTGGCTCTATCTATGGGGGGCGGTGTGTGGCGCAATATGCAGGGGTCTGTGTGTGCCACTATCTACTAAGGGGGGGCTGTGCGGCACTATCTACTAAGGGGGGCTGTGTGTGGCACTATATACAAGGGAGGGGGCTGTTTGGCACTATATACAGTGGGAGCTGTATAGCGCTATATACAGGGGGGCTTTTTGGCAATATCTACAGGGGGCTTTATGGCACTATCTACAAGGGATGTGGGGGGCGCTATCTACAAGTGGGGTGTGACACTGTCTATAAGTGGGGCTGTATCACATTGCCTACAGTGGGGATGTATGGCACATTCTACAGGGGGCACTATCTATAAGGGGGAAACTTATGGCACCTGGGGGGGGGCAGTCAAGAGTTTGCTATGGGTGCCATAGTTACGCCCCTGATGACTATCCTTCCTTATAGAATAGTCATAAAGTTGGGTCACCGGGTCTTCATCTGTTATCTGTGGGGAGAACCCAGTGTTCAATTCCCCTGCAGAGCAGCCACAGAAAAAAATTAGCATTGTGTGGTGACCTTTAATATCAGTGGGCTGTAGCTGTAATGCATGCTTGATGAGGCGGGTCCTCCAGAGCAATCTGCTCTTCTGGCTAATAGATAGGGGACCTGAACAGGAACCCCTCCCCTCTATTAACTCAGAACTACCTAGTAGAGTATTTCAAAATAGATTTTTTTAAACCAGACAAGACGTATAATGTGTGTCTAATATATTAATGTCTTAGGGAGTGTTCACATCAGCGTTGGTTTCTGTTGAGGGGTTCCGTCTGACTTTTCTGTCGGAGGTACCCCTCAACGGAAAGGCAAACAGAAACCATAGGTTTCCGTTTGCATTATTATTGATTTCAATGGTAATGCTTTCATTGCTTGTGGTTTCCGTTTGTCACCGTTGTGTAAGGTTTCAGTTTATTTTGACGGAATCAATAGCGCAGTCGACTGCACTATTGATTTTGTCAAAACAAACGGAAACCTTACACAACGGAAACCATAAGAAACGGAAGCATTACCATTGATATCAATAATAATGCAAACGGAAACCAACGCTTTCCATTTGGCTTTCCGTTAAGGGGTTCCTCCAACAGAAAAGTCAGATGGGACCCCTCACCGGAAACCAATGCTGATGGGAACACAGCCTTATAATGGACTGCGGCTATTTGGTAACAACATATATGTGTGTAGCCTCAGGCATATAGTGCATTCACACAGCTAATCCACTACTGCTGTACTGCAGATCCTCTATTGGTCTGATAAAAATTGAAGAAATCGAATATTAATACACTTGATTTATTTTTATTTTTTTTAGCCAAACTGTTGTTTCAATTAGGACACATACTTTTTTTTTTTTTGTGCTTTTTAAAAAAAACACCAAAAATGCCATCAAACACACAAAAAAAGTCTTTTAGGGCCAGTTCACACAGAGTTTTTTGACGCGGAAACCGCTTCCAAAAAAATGGCCGAAAATGCCTCCCATTGATTTCAATGGGAGACGTTTTTTTCCTGCGAGCGGAAAAACCGGCTCGCGGGAAAAAGAGGGGACATGCCCTATCTTCGGGCGTTTATGCCTCTGACCTCCCATTGACATCAATAGGAGGCAGAGAAAGCGTATTTCGCGGCGTTTTATGCCCGCGGCGCTCAATGGCCACGGGCGAAAAACACTGCGAAAATCGAGTAAAATCTGCCTCAAGATTCCAAACTGAATTTTGAGGCAGATTTTCTGCCTGAAAAAAACTCTGTGTGAACCCAGCCTTACAGGCAAAAGTATAGTTGTTACATCTGATTTATGGGAGGAAAATGTCCTCAAGTAGCCACTCCAGAGAATGCTGCATTTTGTCAGTAACGCTACTGGAAACGCCACAAATCAAAATGTAATTTGTGTTCATAGTTTCCGACTGACTAAAGCAAACCTCTGGCTGCAAACTTAAACACTGTGCGTGAATCCAGCCTGAAAGAAGCAGACATGTTTCTAAAACTGCTGCAATAAAAGGCTACAATAAGGGTATGTGCACACACAAAATCAAAAACGTCTCAAAACACGGAGTTGTTTTCAAGGAAAAACAGCTCCTAATTTTCTGATGTTTTTTAAGCCACTCGCGTTTTTCGCTGCGTTTTTTACGGCCGTTTCTGGAGCTGTTTTTTTAGAGTCAATGAAAAACGGCTCAAGAAGTGGCATGCACTTCTTTTTCGCGGGCGTTTTTTTATGCGGCCGTTTTTCAAAACGACTGCGTAAAAAAAAAAACGCCCCGTCGGAACAGAATGCAGTTTTTCCCATTAAAATCAACTGTCAGATGTTTGGAGGCGTTCTGCTTCCAATTTTTCGGGCGTTTGCGGCCCGAAAAAACGGCTGAAAATAAGCTGTGTGAACATACCCTAAGGGTATGTGCACACGATGAGAGGCTTTTACGTCTGAAAAGACAGACTGTTTTCAGGAGAAAACAGCTGCGTCGTTTCTGACGTAAATGCTGCTCCTCGTATTATGCGAGGCGTCTTTGACGTTTGTAATCTTGAGCTGTTCTTCATTGACTTCAATGTCCTGCACTTCTTTGCCGAGGCAGTCATTTTACGTGTCGTCGTTTGACAGCTGTCAAACGACGACGCGTAAACGACAGGTCGTCTGCACAGTACGTCGGCAAACCCATTCAAATGAATGGGCAGATGTTTGCCGACGTATTGTAGCCCTATTTTCAGACGTAAAACGAGGCATAATACGCCTCGTTTACGCCTGAAAATAGGTCGTGTGAACTCAGCCTAAGAGTTACATGCTGGGGTCTTCAAAATATGCAGCATTCCCTAAAAACTTGTGTTTTCTAAATTAATATATGAACAGAATTTTATAAAATTCAAAATAATATAACATCTGTAGCTGCAGTAATTTAGGGGTATAATCATATTTGGGCAGATTTACTGAGACTGGCGTTTTTTGCTATCTTCAACACTGGAGTAAGCTGCAACAGATTTATTAAGAGGCACACGCCTTGTAATAAATCTTCCCGATGACCGTTCGCCACAACTCTGGTGCAACAACTGCGGCCGTGCCCCATCCATTCTTCCCCCATGCGCCATCCATATATCCCCCCAATCAGACATAAAAATAAAAGTTTGTATACTCACCTCACCGATCGTCTTCTCCCCTCTGGATCCCCTCAGGCTCCCTCAGCGTGCAGCGGCTCATACTGTAGGTCCTGATGCTATGCAACGTCAGTGCCTTTAATATGACGCAGCGCTCAGCGTCATCAGGCTGCATCACATACATCATCCTGATGCTGCCAAGCGTCAGGACCTTGTATTAGCCTCAGCATGCTGAGTGAGGATGAGGGGACCTAGAGGGGAGAAAAGGACAGGTGAGGTGACAATTTTTTATTTAATTGTACGATGGTGGGGATAGTTGGTGGGGGTAGTCCGATCTGGGGTGGCAAGGTATGGTGTCTGACAGGGCCTCAGCCTTGTTATGCCCCACAGAGTGAAATCTACGGCAGCTAGGATCTGGCATAGATTTCCACTATAAGTTACTTTACTGGCGTAAATTATAATACATTTTTCCCACCACCTTTTGCTAAGCCATGCTCCCTTTTCGCAAAGTGACTAGAGCGACATAACAAGGCCAAAAGTCGCAATTTGCCTCACAAATTCTAACTTTTGGGCACTTTTGCAACATTTCTACGCCAGAAAACTGGCATAGAAAGAAAGGTTAGTAAATTTCCCCCATGGCATATGCACTCCATGTGTGAGGCATCATTTACATGACTGTGATATACGTTCGTGTGACGCGCGTGCTTTTCACGCGGGTCACATGGACCTATACAAGTCTATAGGCAAGTGCAGACAGTCCGTGAGTTTTGCGCAGCGTGAGTCCGCTGCGTAAAACTCACGACATGTTCTATATTTCCCCGTTTTTCGCGCGTCACGCACCCATTGAAGTCAATGGGTGCATGAAAACCACGCAAGTCACACGGAAGCACTTCCGTGCGAACTGCGTGGTTCGCGCAACAGCTGTCATTCTCTGAATGTAAACAGAAAAGCACCACGTGCTTTTCTGTTTGCAAACATCCAAACGGAGTGTCAAAATGATGGCGGCTGCGAGAAAATCTCGCAGCCGCGCATCATACACTGATGACACACGCAGCTGTTAAGTGCCTTGTGCGCACGCAAAATGCCGCGTTTTTTGCGTGCGCAAAGCGCACACGCTCGTGTAAATCAGGCCTCAAAGTATTGAGACAACTAGTTTCCTTACATAACAATAGTTTTGGGTCTACATACAGTTTATTCTAAATGTAGGTAAATTTTCAAAACTTTGTGAAGTGACCAAAACATTTCCATTATATCTCAGTGCTCCCAGAGAAGCTCTTTTATGTCACTTGGTAAGCATTTCAATATGAAAACCATGGAGCACGAGATATGAATATAAAATATGAATACAATATACCATACTCCAATGGTCAGATGCAAATAGCTTTTTTTACGTTATACAATACTGTGTTGTAGGGAAATCAGGACGACAGGAGTAAAATAATTGTCAGTGTTACCGCTACCTACAGGAACATACAACTGCTAAATTAATGTTATATGAAGAGTGGGCTAAAACTGGACAATGAATTACTAGGTGACAGAGATTCCGTTCCAGAACTGTACATGATAGTCATGTTATAGCAATTGCCTAGTGGAATGTAAAGTTTAGCTCTATCATGGGCACTGAGACATAAGAAAGTACAAGACTAACCAAACCAGGTCTTGTAATATGAAGACTAGCCCAAGGGGTACAACACTTAGCCGTGTTATAGTGTTTATAGGACTACAGGACAACTGAGATATAAGAAGAACTTAAGAGGTTAAATAAAACTGTACTTGAAATGCTTAAAAAAAATTGTTTTTAATTACATTTGTTCAAAATGGGTTTATGGACAATTTAATAAATATTTTATATTTTACTGGATACAATTTCTTTCCTTGCGCATTAACAGTGCATTTGACTATTAGTGTAGAAGACTGCAGGAAGATTATCTAAATATTAAGATATTAAAGAGGTTACATAGTTACATAGTACGGTTGAAAAAAGACACATGTCCATCAAGTTCAACCAAGGGATAGGAAAAAAGGGAACGGATGAAACAACTCTAGACATTGACAAAGGCGCTGATATTTTTTCATTCAAGGAAATTATCTAAGCATTTTTTAAAGCCATCTACTGTAGGGGATTTGAGGGGATTTTACGTGGAACAAGTTTTCACTATATTTCTTGTATGGGCCATTCATATATTTATATAAGTTAATCATGTCCCCCCCTTAGTCGTTTCTTTTCAAGGCTAAATAGGTTTAAATCTTTTTATCGTTTCTCATAACTTAGATTCTCCATGCCCCTTATTAGTTTAGTTGCTCTTCTTTGTATTTTTTCCCAACTCCAGAGCAGAACTGCATATTCTAGATGAGGCCGCACTAATACTTTGTAAAGTGGTAATATTACATCCCTGTCCCGCGAGTCCATGCCTCTTTTAATACACAACAATATCTTGTTGGCCTTAGAAGCAGCTGATTGATATTGCATGCTGTTATTTAGTCTATGATCTACAAGTACACCCATATCCTTCTCAACAAGTATAGCTCCCACTAGGACATATGGTGCATGCAGATTGTTGGTACCCAGATGCATAACTTTACATTTATCTACATTAAACCTAATTTGCCAAGCAGATGCTCAAACACCCAGTGTGTCCAAGTCGGCTTGTAATTTATGAACATCTTCCATAGACTGAACTATACTACATAGTTTGGTGTCATATGCAAAAATAGAAATAGTGCTATTAATTCTATCTCCTATATCATTAATAAATAAGTTAAATAATAGTGGTCTAAACCTTGAACCCTGGGGTACACCACTTATAACCGGTGACCATTCAGAGCAGGAATCACTGACCACAACTCTCTGGAATTGGATTCAAACTTGGTTCTGTAAAGGATCTGCCAGGCACAGCGGGGTTAACTCCCAGAACTAATCAGTCAGCACCTGAGAATACATCCCTGAGACTGACTCCTGCTTCCACCATTCAGGCTGGCAGGCTTAGGAGTGGGAGAGCCTATCGTAACCTGGCCAGACTCAGCTAGCTCCCGCCCTCGGTCTATTTAAGCCTGCACTTCCTGTCCCTCGGTGCTTGTTATTGCTTTTGTTTCTTTCCTTGTGGTTCCTGGCCCAGCTACAGCTCCTGCTATTTTTGATCCTGCTCCATACCGACCCTGGCTTACCGACTACTCTTCTGCTTTTCGTTTTGTACCTCGCACACTCCTGGCTTGACTCGGCTCGTTCACCACTCTGGTTGCTCACGGTGTTGCCGTGGGCAACGGCCCCTTTTCCTTGCTTGTGTTCCTTGTATGTTTGTCGTGTTTGTCGTGCACTTACTGAGCGCAGGGACCGCCGCCCAGTTGTACCCCGTCGCCTAGGGCGGGTCGTTGCAAGTAGGCAGGGACAGAGTGGCGGGTAGATTAGGGCTCACTTGTCCGTCTCCCTACCCCCTGCCATTACATAATAACAAGCCCATACCTAGTCTACCCCTGGTCCCTGACACCACTATGGATCCCCGTGAGACCCTGGCTCAGCAAATGCAGGGTCTCTCCCTACAGGTCCAGGCCCTGGCTCAGAGGGTCAACCAGCCTGATGCTACCGTGGTAGTTCCCCTCACCGCACCTCTTGAACCCCACCACAAGTTGCCCGACCGGTTCTCAGGGGACCGGAGGACTTTTCTCTCCTTTCGGGAGAGTTGTAGGCTTTACTTTCGTTTAAAGCCTCATTCCTCAGGTTCTGAGAGCCAGCGGGTGGGTATAATTATGTCCCGGCTCCAGGAAGGGCCCCAAGAGTGGGCCTTCTCCTTGGCTCCTGACGCCCCTGAACTTTCCTCCGTTGATTGTTTCTTTTCTGCTCTCGGACTTATTTATGACGAGACTGACAGGACTGCCTTTGCCGAGAGTCAGCTGGTGACCTTAAGTCAGGGTAAGAGACCTGTTGAGGAGTATTGCTCTGACTTTCGGAAGTGGTGCGTAGCTTCTCGGTGGAATGACCCTGCCTTAAGGTGCCAGTTTAGGTTGGGTCTGTCGAATGCCCTGAAAGACCTGCTAGTTAGCTATCCCTCTTCTGACTCCCTAGACCAGGTTATGGCTTTAGCGATACGACTTGACCGACGTCTCAGGGAACGACAACGTGAACGTTTATGTGTTTTCTCCTTCGACTCCCCCATGATGCCTCCCGAAGCTCCGTTGCTTCGTTCCTCCCCGAAAGATTCAGAGATACCTATGCAACTCGGGGCCTCCGTGTCCCCCCAACAACGTAGAGAATACCGCAGGAAGAATGGTCTCTGCTTCTACTGTGGGGACGACAAGCATCAAGTGAACAACTGTCCTAAGCGTAAGGTTGCAGCCAGAGAACTTCCGCGTCTAAGTGATCATCGGGGAGGTCACTTGGGCGCACAGGTATTTCCAGTAAAAATGAAACGTACTAAGATCTTGCTTCCCTTTCAGGTCTCTTTTGGTGGTAGGTCTGCTACCGGCAGTGCTTTCGTGGATTCAGGGTCCTCTACTAATATCATGTCTGTGGAATTTGCTATGTCCCTTGCTATGCCTCTTATTGATTTGCCTAAACCTGTCCCGGTAGTGGGTATCGACGCCACTCCTCTTGCTAATGGTTATTTTACACAGCATACCCCTGTTTTTGAACTCCTTGTTGGCTCCATGCATTTGGAGCAATGCTCTGTACTGTTGATGCAGGGATTATCGTACGATTTGGTTCTAGGTCTTCCCTGGTTGCAGTTGCATAATCCTACGTTTGACTGGAATACGGGGGAGCTAACCAAATGGGGTAATGAATGTTGTACGTCATGTTTTTCTGTTAATTCTATTTCTCCCCCTAAGGAGGCGAATACGCTACCCGAGTTTGTTCAGGACTTCGCTGATGTTTTCTCTAGGGAGGCCTCCGAAGTGTTACCTCCTCATAGAGAATACGATTGCGCTATCGAATTGGTACCAGGAGCTAAGCTTCCTAAGGGTAGGATATTTAATCTTTCTTGTCCCGAACGTGAAGCTATGAGAGTGTATATCCAGGAATCCCTGGCCAAGGGTTACATTCGTCCCTCTTCTTCTCCGGTAGGTGCTGGCTTCTTCTTCGTGGGGAAGAAGGATGGTGGTCTTAGGCCATGCATTGACTACCGTAGCCTGAATAAGGTCACGGTAAGGAACCAGTATCCCCTTCCTTTGATTCCTGATCTCTTTAATCAGGTTCAGGGGGCCCAATGGTTTTCTAAATTGGATCTACGGGGGGCGTATAACCTTATTCGCATCAAAGAGGGGGATGAGTGGAAGACTGCGTTTAACACGCCCGAAGGCCATTTCGAATACCTCGTCATGCCCTTTGGGTTGTGTAATGCCCCTGCGGTCTTCCAGAATTTCATAAATGAGATTTTGAGAAATTACCTGGGGATTTTTTTGGTAGTGTACCTTGATGACATACTGGTGTTTTCCAAGGACTGGTCCTCCCACGTGGAGCATGTCAGGAAGGTGCTCCAGGTCCTTCGGGAAAATAAACTGTTTGCCAAAACCGAAAAATGTGTGTTTGGGGTACAGGAGATTCCATTTTTGGGTCAAATCCTCACTCCTCATGAATTCCGCATGGACCCCGCCAAGGTTCAGGCTGTGGCGGAATGGGTCCAACCTGCCTCCCTGAAGGCGTTACAGTGTTTTTTGGGGTTTGCTAATTATTACAGGAGATTTATTGCTAACTTCTCGGTCATCGCTAAGCCCCTTACGGACCTCACTCGCAAAGGTGCTGATCTCCTCCACTGGCCTCCTGAGGCTGTCCAGGCTTTTGAGGTCCTTAAGAAGTGCTTTGTCTCGGCCCCGGTGCTGGTTCAGCCCAACCAAATGGAGCCATTTATCGTGGAAGTTGACGCATCTGAGGTGGGAGTGGGGGCTGTCTTGTCCCAGGGTACCAGGTCCCTCACCCATCTCCGCCCCTGTGCCTACTTCTCCAGGAAGTTTTCGCCAACTGAAAGTAACTATGATATTGGCAACCGCGAACTCTTAGCCATTAAATGGGCATTTGAAGAGTGGCGCCACTTCCTGGAGGGGGCTAGGCACCAGGTAACGGTCCTTACCGACCACAAGAATCTGGTTTTCCTAGAATCTGCCCGGAGGCTAAACCCGATACAAGCTCGATGGGCGTTATTTTTTACCAGATTCAATTTTTTGGTTACCTATAGGGCTGGGTCTAAAAATATTAAGGCTGATGCACTGTCGCGTAGCTTCATGGCCAGCCCTCCTTCGGAGGAAGATCCTGCTTGTATTTTGCCTCCAGGTATAATCATTTCCTCGATCGATTCTGATTTAGTCTCTGAAATTGCTGCTGATCAAGGTGCAGCTCCCGGGAACCTTCCTGAGAACAAGCTGTTTGTTCCCCTGCAATTCCGGCTAAGGGTACTTAGGGAAAATCATGACTCTGCACTATCTGGCCATCCAGGCATCCTGGGAACCAAACACCTCATTACCAGAAATTATTGGTGGCCTGGGTTGCCTAAAGACGTTAAGGCCTACGTCGCCGCTTGTGAGGTTTGTGCTAGGTCCAAGACTCCCAGGTCCCGACCAGCGGGATTACTGCGTTCGTTGCCCATTCCCCAGAGACCTTGGACACATATCTCCATGGATTTTATCACCGATTTGCCTCCATCCCAAGGCAAGTCGGTGGTGTGGGTGGTGGTGGACCGCTTCAGTAAGATGTGCCACTTTGTGCCCCTCAAGAAACTACCCAACGCCAAAACGTTGTCTACCTTGTTTGTCAAACACATCCTGCGTCTCCATGGGGTCCCTGTCAATATTGTTTCGGACAGAGGGGTACAATTTGTTTCATTGTTTTGGAGAGCCTTCTGTATGAAGTTGGGGATTGATCTGTCCTTCTCCTCTGCCTTCCATCCTGAAACCAATGGCCAAACGGAGAGGACTAATCAGTCTCTAGAACAATACTTAAGGTGTTTTGTTTCTGACTGTCAATTTGATTGGGTCTCTTTCATTCCCCTCGCCGAATTTTCCCTTAATAACCGGGTCAGTAACTCGTCAGGGGTCTCTCCTTTTTTTTGTAATTACGGGTTTAATCCACGGTTCTCCTCCGTTTCACCTGGTAGTTCCAACAATCCTGAGGTAGAGGTCGTTCATCGGGAACTGTGCACAGTCTGGGCCCAGGTTCAGAAAAACCTAGAGGTGTCCCAGAGCGTACAAAAAACTCAGGCTGATAAAAAACGTTCTGCTAACCCCCTGTTTATGGTCGGGGATCTGGTGTGGTTGTCGTCTAGGAACTTGCGTCTCAAGGTTCCGTCCAAGAAGTTTGCTCCCCGGTTTATTGGGCCGTATAAGGTCATTGAGGTCCTCAATCCTGTCTCCTTCCGGCTGGAGTTACCCCCATCTTTTCGGATACACGACGTGTTTCATGCCTCCCTCCTCAAACGCTGCTCCCCGTCCTTGGCTCCCTCGAGGAGACCTCCTGTTCCCATCCTCACCCCGGAGGGGGTGGAATTCGAGGTGGCCAGGATTGTGGACAGCAAGATGGTCCAAGGCTCCCTCCAGTACCTGGTCCATTGGAGAGGATACGGGCCCGAGGAGAGGACTTGGGTACCCGCCCGGGATGTTCACGCTGGGGTATTGGTCAGGAGGTTCCACCTGCGTTTCCCCAGTAAGCCAGGTCCACTTAGAAAGGGTCCGGTGGCCCCTCATAAAAGGGGGGGTACTGTAAAGGATCTGCCAGGCACAGCGGGGTTAACTCCCAGAACTAATCAGTCAGCACCTGAGAATACATCCCTGAGACTGACTCCTGCTTCCACCATTCAGGCTGGCAGGCTTAGGAGTGGGAGAGCCTATCGTAACCTGGCCAGACTCAGCTAGCTCCCGCCCTCGGTCTATTTAAGCCTGCACTTCCTGTCCCTCGGTGCTTGTTATTGCTTTTGTTTCTTTCCTTGTGGTTCCTGGCCCAGCTACAGCTCCTGCTATTTTTGATCCTGCTCCATACCGACCCTGGCTTACCGACTACTCTTCTGCTTTTCGTTTTGTACCTCGCACACTCCTGGCTTGACTCGGCTCGTTCACCACTCTGGTTGCTCACGGTGTTGCCGTGGGCAACGGCCCCTTTTCCTTGCTTGTGTTCCTTGTATGTTTGTCGTGTTTGTCGTGCACTTACTGAGCGCAGGGACCGCCGCCCAGTTGTACCCCGTCGCCTAGGGCGGGTCGTTGCAAGTAGGCAGGGACAGAGTGGCGGGTAGATTAGGGCTCACTTGTCCGTCTCCCTACCCCCTGCCATTACAGGTTCAAGGACCATTCCAGGACCGTATCCAAACTATACTTTCTAAACCTATAGAACTTAATTTACCCATTAGGTGTCTATGAAGGACAGTGTCAAATGCATTTGCAAAGTCCAAAAACAATATATCCAAATCGGCCTCTCTGTCTAGGCTTCTACATACCTCTTCATATCAGGTTAGTTTGACAACTTCTGTCCTTAGTAAAACCGTGCTGGCTGTCACTTATAATACTATTTTTTGTCAAATAATCCCATATATAGTCCCTCAATAGCCCCTCAAATTATTTTTCCCACAATGGATGTTAAGATTACTGGTCTATAATTACCCAGGGGAAGACCTAGAGCCATTTTTGAAAATGGTCACTAGAGAATCTCTAAATATTATGAAGAGGGGGACAGAAATAACTGAACTAAGCTCTAGGGTATAACCGATCTGGTCCCAGGGCCATTGTGTACATTTATTTTATTCAACTTAGCTTGGACCATATCTACATTTAGCCAATTCAGTATATTAACTGATGTATTAACAGCACTGGCACCAGCTTCACTTTGCACTTATATACTTGAATAATTTTTGGGGATTTGTTTTACTATCCTTTGCCACCTGCCTTTCATTTTGTATTTTTTGCTAATTTTATTACTTTTTACAGAATTTATTAAGCTATTTATAATTTACAAAGGCTACAGCTGTACCCTCAGATTTGTATTTTTCAAATGCCTTTTTTGTAGTCATATATTGCCCTTTTTACAGAAGGTGTAAGCCATGTGGGGTATCATTTTAGTCGTTTATATTTGTTACCGATAGGAAAAAATTTTGCACTATAATTATACAAAGTGGATTTTAAGATCTCCCATTTATCATTTGTACCATTATTTGACATTAGTTCTTCCCAGTCTATATCCTGAATTGCAGCCCTCATCCTGGGGAAAT
Source organism: Rhinoderma darwinii (assembly GCF_050947455.1). Lineage (NCBI taxonomy): Eukaryota > Metazoa > Chordata > Amphibia > Anura > Rhinodermatidae > Rhinoderma > Rhinoderma darwinii. The sequence goes on from NC_134693.1 coordinate 107,050,266, forward strand.
TGGCCTTCTTAAAAGTAAGTGTTTTTGCCCTCCCAGCCTGTGTTTGTTTTTTACAGTATAGGTAAAATGTAACTATATTGTGATCACAGTCATGGAGGTTTTCACGAACATCGACATTCCCAACAAGCTCTGCATTATTAGAAATGACCAGGTCCAACAGAGCTTCACCTCTAGTCGGGTTTTCCATAAACTAGGCCATAAAATTTTCCTGCAACAGGTTGAGGAAATTTCTCCCCTTCGCAGTTGTAGCAAAACCACGACACCAATTAATATCTGGGTAAATATCCCATTATCATTACAGTACCAGCCTGTGAAGCTCGCTCCATCTGTTTATATAGCTCATATTCCATCTCCTCAGTTATATTAGACTGGTTCTGGTAACTATATATGTCAGAGCTTTGTTCTGGTGCTGTATATATGTACTGAGCTTTGTTCTGGTGCTGTATATATGTACTGAGCTTTGTTCTGGTGCTGTATTTATGTACTGAGCTTGGTTCTGGTACTGTATACATGTCAGAGCTTGGTCCTGCTGCTGTAATTATATAGGATATATTTATAATAACAAAATTGCAGGGCAGATGGAATTGTTCTCAATTCATTGTATATTTAATGGGAATCTGTCAGGTAGTTTTAACCCCTTGAAGCGCCAACATGCAGTAATACATGACCTGACAATATGTCCAAACATTCCCTTGTATGTTTTTTTCAGATGCAGCAAAATCCTTAAAATCCACTTTTAAAACGGCGCACACTATATGCTAATTACTCATTAGAGGTTTATGCGTTGGTGCCGCTATGCTGAAGAATCACATAGTCCTGCCTCCAAACCCACCTTTCCATGTTTGAGGGACATCTCCCTGGCTTATACAACTTTCTCGGATGCGCCATTGCCTTGTGGCCCTATACACAAGGGGGGGCTGTGTGGCACTATACACAAAAGGGGGCTGTGTGTCTCTATACAAAAGGGCGAGCTGCGTGGCACTATACACAAGGGGAAGCTGTGTGGCACTATACACATTGGGGAACTGTATGGCACTATTTACAAGGGGGAGGGCTGTGGCTCCATCTACAGGGGGCTGAGTGTGGCGCAATCTACAGGGGTCTGTGTGCTGCACTTTCTACTAAGGGGGGGTGCTGTGTGGCACTATATACAGTGGGAGCTGTACAGCGCTATATACAGTGGGGGCTTTATGGGGATATCTACAGGGGGGTTGTTTGGCACTATCTACAAGGGAGAGGTGGGGGCTCTTTCTACAAATGGGGTGTTACACTTTCTATAGGAGGGGCTATATAGCACTGTCTACAGGGGGGCTGTATGGCACATTCTAAAGGGGGCACTATTTATAAGGGGGGCTGCTTGTGGCAGCCGGGGGGGGGCCCCGGTCAAGAGTTTGCTATGGGGCCCAGTCTTTCCTAGTTACGCCCCTGTGTGTGTGTGTATGTGTCTGCACAAAGTGAACAATGCAGGATCACTATGTGCACAGTAAATGAATGGAGAGAAGTGTATGATGCTGATTGGTCAGCGTTATACACTTCTCTCCACAACGTCCACTTGGTCAAAAGTAAAAACACGCCCAGTTGTCTATTAAAAAATTCATTAGCATAAAGCTAAAATAGGTCATAACTTGGTGAAAATAGATCATTTTTCTAAATAAAAAAACACTGCTGTAATCTACATTATAGCGCCAATCACATTATGTACAAGATAGGGCACTTATAATGTGGTGACAGAGCCTCTTTAAGCATTTTCAGAAGATTTCAGGAGCTCACTGCAGACACGGTAATCATTGACATGTAGTTTACACAATGCTGCTGAGATCACGGAGTACCGCCCACAGAGGAGTGGTTTGCCAGGAGAAGATAGCTCAAAGGACCAAACACACACAAAAAAAGGCATGACAATTAATGTGAGTGGCTAATTATTATATTTTCCATGGTAGTAAGCAGTGGCTATTAGGATTTTATTAGTCCCTTTCATGGGCAAACACCTTTATAAGGTGTTGTCTGAGACTAAAACAGGACAGCTGTTTATTCCCAAAAACTGTGCTACTCATTTTCATGGGCTGTGGTTGATATTGAAGCTCAATCCCATTCAAGTGAATTTTCTCTGGAAGAGCTGAGCTTTAGAATTTATGTTCTGTCGCAATTTTGCATCTGAGACAGATCCAGTGGACTGCAGCAATATATGTTCACATACAGTATAAGAATTGTACTAAGAATAGTGTTGCCCATTCAGTGTCGGACTGGGGTCCCTTGGGCAAACCAGAGGGCCCACCTACCATCTCTACAGAATACGTGCACATCCACTAGTTGTTATCATTGTACACATAGAACATATCGTCAATAAGGTCTAATAGGTTATTTCGGAATCACCCATAAGAAACAAAACCCTAGTGACAAGCTCTTGGCTCCAAAATCACCTCTAAATGGGGTTGCCTTCTGCTGGACCTTTTGGGACCCATTATTGGGTCAGAATCAGGGCCCACCAGAGGATCCTCTGGTATTCTGGTGGGCCAAGTCCAACTCTGTGCCCATTACAACTATTTAGATATCTTGTGTTAATTTAAATCCTGCTTTGGAAAAAAGAAGAAATATGATTAGTTGCTATGGGCAACACTGACACTTTTTCTTAGTATAGTTTATATGTATGGCGACCAGCGAGTCCATGTAGGAGGAATGCATATATATATATAACTCAACCTCTTCCATGAATATAAACAAAGTAGTTCCTGCCATTGTGCCTTTCTATACATAAAATTGAATGAGAACATATTTTACAATGCAAATTTTTCTCCCATCCCTTGGTTGAACTTGATGGACATATGTATTTTTTTTCAATCGTACTAACTATGTAACTATGAGAATATACAAGACCCCTTTCAATCTGAGTCAGACTAGTCCAACAATACACCAGCGGATCCTCCATTGCGCCGAGACTCTGACACAATCATGTGTCCTAAAGGTCCAGCAGAAGGCATCCTCATTTGGAGCTGACTTTGGAATTAATCACTTGCCACTAATGTCTTCTTCTCAAAGGTTAATTCTGAAATAACCTATTAGACCTTTTTGATGATATGTCCTGTGTGTCAAATGATAACGACAAAATTTATTAAGAAATTAAAAGTGGATGTACATGGTTTCAACATAGATGGAGAGTGGGCCCATAGAATTATTTCCTCTCGTAAGCCCAAGAAACCCCAGTCTTCCTTTCCTATTGTCACCAGAGAGTTTTTTAAATTTAGGCAGGGCTTTGAGAAAGATTGGTGATGTCATAAATATTCAACCAATTATATTTTAAGATTGCCCTTTTCTGCTAAACAACCTTACAGTACGTATCTTTAGCATCAACTTGCTGGACATTGAAAGGGTTATCACAGCTGTAATGCTCAGGCAGAGCTGTGACCCACTTGCACAAATGAGAGTGGGTTATCTAGAGTGGAGCAGACCAGATGTGCGGAGAGTGAGAGAGAGCGCACAAGACATGAAGGAACAAGAGAAGCGTGAAAGAAATCAGATGGGGTGTAAAAAAAAATTGGACGACGAGTGGTCATAAAACATAAAGAATTTTGTAAAGGCAAATGGAAAAATACATATAAAAATCTATTTGAAAACATTAAAAAGTTTAAAATGGAGTAACATGAGGTGGGAGTAACAGAAACGAAATGAAAATGCTAAGTGCATGGAAATGGATAGGGTAGCAGACGACTCCTACATTAGAGAGGGCCACTCTCTCCAGCTCTCTTTAATCTTTTAATCTTTTCTATTTTAATCGCTCGCTACTGAATTGTGTATAAAACAAAATAAATAAATTAATCACGCTGGCAGTGACAGAAGGAAAGTCTGGAATGGATTATCCAGCAATAAACAGGGACAGACAATCAGTAATTTATGAACAAGGGGGAAAAAATGGGTTCGCCATGCTAAGGCCCTTCCAATCTGGTGACGTCACAAATCAGTCGGATAATGTAATCAAGCTGTGTAATGAGTATACGAAGCAGTTGGCATGCCATTTGTCTTTTCTTTGTTAGTGGGTTACGGCTAGTATTAAAATGTCTTCAGGTGATATTTAGTAAACTCGAGTGACTTTTACATCTGCAGCTACTGAATTGTGCTAACTGCTGAGAGAAAAATGAGTGTGTTCGCACTTAGCTTTTTCTGTTACCAGTTCTCTACTGTAATTCTTGATTTTATGGTCTTATGCGCTGATTATAATGAAAAAAATGTCTTGATTGTGTAATGAGGAAATGTTTGGTTAATTTAATGGGTCCAGGAGGTAGCGCTCATAATAAAAAATAAATTGTAGTCTCAAGTGCTCTTGAAGTATTCTTTGTTGGATGACATTATTTTTAACAATATTTGACGTGTAAAAAATACAGTAAAGGGTAGGTAATATTCTTTAAAAATTCTTGCATTCTCTTAAAAGGGTACCACCTCCAGTAACGCATCGCCTGCCAAAACATCAAATGTGACAATGGAAGCTGAAGCCACGGTCAGTGGAGGTACCCTTTAGTTCTCTTAACATGAGCTGTGAAAGCCATCAGAATTATATTAAACATATCTCATAGTATGATGCTATTTTAACATCTGGCTATGAAGCTAATGGGGGAGGAAAACTTTCAGAAAACTTTGTCAACATCAAACATTGCCTTTATACAGATATAGATTAGTAAAGGGTACATACAGGTCTGTATTGGTGAAAAGCTTGAACAGGCATAGTCGAGATCTGCAGGATTGGCCATGGGGTTGGTGGCTGTACCAAGGCACAAAGGTTGGGGCCATAGGCAATCCATGTGCCGAAATATTGTGCCACTGAATAACGCCATATTATGGAACTAATTTCCCACAGAAGCAATGGAACATGACACCATTTATTTTTCGTTGGATTTTTGCTGCATTCATATTAAACTCAAAACAAAACAGCCTCTCTATTCCTCTATATGAAATCTCAAGTATATGGAGGTACAGCAGGGACCGGTACACTTCCATAGGTGCCGTATTATGACTACATACGACTTGGAGGGTCTATGGAGCCTGATACAGCAGAGTTCATTAGCCTGCGATCTGTCTCTGGACACAGCTCTTGTCCTTACCTAATACAAAGAGGTTGCCAGCGGTGGACACAATTAACTAATTTAATTTGCCCTGAGTATAGGAATGGGTTGGCCTTCAACTGGACAGTTCCTTTAAGAGACTCCATAGAGCAATATTATAAGGAAAGAAATGTATACACATTATAATTAATGGAAGTTGGTCCAACAGGGATTGTATGGTGTGTCAACAATAAATAATAAGATCTGATATGGATAAGGAGGAAAAATAAAGTTTGACCTATTTTTTTACCGTCACATTTGCCAGCTGTCTGCATTTCCATTTTTTTAACTGTCATTATATGTTCGCCTTCTGTACATCTCTATTTCTCCAACTGTCAATTTACCTTCCTATCTGTCTGCAGCACCGTGTCCCTTTTTACCTTACTGTATCTACTAAGGAAAAAACGAGAAGAGATTTTATTTTTATAGCAAATACCCAAAACAATAAAAATGGCAACAGAATCCTCTAAAATAAAAGAGATTTTGAAATATCACATTACAGTCAACAGTGTAAAAACAAATATATAGCAAATATGGTACCTAAGTAGACAAATTATATGTAACCTCCTTTGAACAGTATTTGCCCTTCTTGGATCCTCACACCTAACATTAATTTGTCTACTCTCTTCATGTAAATATAAATCTAGATAATGGTGTGTTTGTAAGCAGTAGGCCAGCCCCCGGTCATTTCTACCCGGCAGGAGGCCGGGGGAACCTCGATTAAAGTAATTAGGCAGAAATAATCCTTTTCGGTGAAAAGCAAATGAAAGGCATAGAGAAAGGCTGCATTAACTACATCATTACTAGTATTGCAGATGTTTCTTTATAAGCAAGAACTGCAAAGCAAGAATGTGTAGGCTGCAGTAAGAGTGGTTTGACTCTTTGGTTGCCAGAGCTTAGTAATACATAAAGACGTCATTAACACGCTGTGATTCTGATGTCCGACTAGGCTATTCAAACAACCTCGCTTCAAATTGACAATAAATCTAGTTGGAAGGTGCCCACATATTTTTGTCTGTACTCCATTTTCAGCAGTTACAAAGTACAGTCACATTTAAACCATCAGGTGGTTAAGAAGGCAGAATGGGCATTGTATAGTATTTTCTCTTCTTAATGGAAACCTATCACCTATACAGGCTCACTGAGCATCTATGATACCTGATCGGCCCTGTCAAAACAATTGATCGGTGGGGGTGCTGAGGGTCGGACCCAGGGGCGTAACTAGGAAAGACTGGGCCCCATAGCAAACTTTTGACTGGGGCCCCCCCTCCCCTGGGTGTCACACAACCCCCCCCTTGTAGATAGTGCCTTTTTTACAACCCCCCCCTTTTGATAACGCCATACAGCCCCCCTGTAGATAACGCCATACAGCCCCCTTTGTAGATATCTACAGAAGGGGCTGTATGGCGCTATCTACAGAGGGGGCTGTATGGCGCGATCTACAGAGGGGGCTGTATGGCGCTATCTACAGAGGGGGCTGTATGGCGCGATCTACAGAGGGGGCTGTATGGCGCGATCTACAGAGGGGGCTGTATGGCGCTATCTACAGAGGGGGCTGTATGGCGCTATCTACAGAGGGGGCTGTATGGCGCTATCTACAGAGGGGGCTGTATGGCGTTATCTACGGGGGGGGGCTGTATGGCGTTATCTACGGGGGGCTGTATGGCGTTATCTACGGGGGGCTGTATGGCGTTCCCTACGGGGGGCTGTATGGCGTTCCCTACAGAGGGGGCTGTCCGGCGTTATCTACAGGGGGCACTGTATGGCGTTACCTACAGGGGGGTCTATAGGGAATGCCATGCAGCCCCCCCTGTAGAGAACGCCATACAGCCCCCCCTGTAGGGAACGCCATACAGCGTCGTCCCCCGTAGGGAACGCCATACAGCGTCGTCCCCCCGTAGGGAACGCCATACAGCGTCGTCGTCCCCGTAGGGAACGCCATACAGCGTCGTCGTCCCCGTAGGGAACGCCATACAGCGTCGTCGTCCCCATAGGGAACGCCATACAGCGTCGTCCCCCCTGTAGGGAACGCCATACAGCGTCGTCCCCCTCCTGTAGGGAACGCCATACAGGGTCGTCGTCCCCCCCTGTAGGGAACGCCATACAGCGTCCCCCCCTGTAGGGAACGCCATACAGCGTCCCCCCCCTGTAGGGAACGCCATACAGCGTCCCCCCTCCCAAAAAAATTCGACCTACAGTGTGTCCTAATAAAAGACATGCATCCCCTATCCACAGGATAGGGGATACATGTGTGATCGCCTGCAGCGATAGGGAGAACAGGGAACTGAAAGTCCCCCAAGTTCTCCATGACTAACCTCTGACTTCCGGCGTCTGTGTCGGCAGCTCTGTAGAAATGAATGGAGCGCTGGTCACGCATGCGCACAAGCGGGACCGGCGCTCCATTCATTTCTACGGAGCTGCCGACACAGACCCCGGAAGTCCGAGGTTTGTGATGGAGAACTTCAGGGGACTTTCAGTCCCCCGTTCTCCCTATCGCTGCAGGCGATCACACATGTATCCCCCTATCCTGTGGATAGGGGATACATGTATTTTGTTTAATGGCAGAGCGGGGAGATACCTCCCTGCTCTGCCGTACTGTTCAGTGGCGTCCCGCTGTAGCAGCCATAGCGGCTGCTAGCGGAGCCTCCGGCCATGGTGGGGGCTCGTGCCGGCGGGCGACACGGTCCCCCTCATGCCGCGGGCCCCGTAGCAGCCGCTACTGCTGCTACGGCGGTAGTTACGCCACTGGTCGGACCCCCACTGATCAGACATCCTGAGGATAGGCCATCAATTTCTTTTCACTGTAAAACTTTTGAATGTCCCTGCATAACTAGTCTGCTGTATGCTTGAGAAAGGCTCTGGGATATTGAGCCGAAACGTTGCATTTGGGCTAATAAAGCTCTTTCTTTTTTGAACACCAACTACTGGATGTGCTGCCTATTTTGTGATTCTTTACAAGTTTGGAGATGATAGTCAAATCCCTGGGATCTGCACCCAATCTCTGTGACCAGTGCTGCTAGAACCTTTGAATGTTTAGTCTGCTGTATAAGCTATAGGTTTATATTGTTCATTGGCATTTTTTTATCTATAAGAAAGCCGTAATGTGGTATAATACCACGCTGTACTATGGTTTTAGTGTTCTCCACAAGCTAAGGCCATATTCACATGTGCGTATTTCACGTCTGTGTTACGCGCGTTAAAACAACGGACGCCACTCGGAGCTATGCGATTCAATGGGGCCATTCAGATATTCAGTGTTTTTCATGCAGCGTGTGTCCGCTGCGTGTAACTCACTGCATTTCTTATTCTTGTGTATTTTTTGCGCATCACGCACCCGTTGAAGTGAATGGGTGAATGAAAAAATGGACAGCACACAGACGTCATGTGTGTGCTGTCCATGCTTTTCACGCATCAGTTGCAAAGGAAATGATGAGGGAAAAAATAAAACACCTCCTTAAGTTTTTTTTGCTGATGTAAAAAACGCGTGACATATGGATGGTATACGCGTGTACACGGAACTGCAACGCAGGATAAACACAGCATTTTTTATGTGCCCAAATCGGACACGTTCGTGTGAATAAGGCCTTATGCTCAGGAATTATTATTACCACTGTTCCCTTGAATATAAGGGTATATTTCTGTTATTTGTTTGTTATGTTGTTGTTTGGGGTTTGGGAACAGGCAGCTCAAAGAGCTTTGTGGTGTTATATCGGAGGATAATGTACAATGTTTAATCTTCACTGTGTGTATGTGGTATCTTGTTAATTCAGGTACATTACTGAGAACTATGAGCGCTTATTCAGACGAGCGTAAAACTCGTCCGTGTGCTGTGCGTGAAAATCATGCACAGCACACGGACCCATTCTTTTCAATGGGGCTATTTACATATGCGTTGTTTTTCATGCAGCGTGAGTCCGTTGCGTAAAGCTCACAGCATGTCCTATATTGGTGCATTGTTAACTACGTGCCCATTGAAGTCAATGGGTGCGTGAAAATCACTCACAGCACACTTGCACTTGCACTCGCGTGAGCTGTGCGTTGTTCACGCAGAGTTGCAAAAACTGTTGGGTAAAAAAACAGCTAGTGTGATCAGAGCACAGCAGTGTGGCCAGATACAGCAAGTGCAGTATAAACTGGAATACATTCCTGTGCGCAGCCAGCTACAATGCCTCATCCCATGATGTCAAGAAGCTGATCACCTTGGTGCAGCAGAGGCCTGAGCTCTGGGACACTAGGTCAGAGGAATATCATGACTGTCTCAGGAAACACACTGTGTGGGAGGCCGTAGCCAAAACCTTTTTTACTGCGGAGTGCAGTAGTGCCAGACCCGCAGAAAAAACTAAATTAGGTAAGTCCAAGCATAGTATAGACTGTATTGCATAGAAAACAAGGGAAGCAGGTAGGATCCAGCGCTGAGGCGTTTAAAATGGAAAACGATTTTCCAAGTTTAATTGTTGAATTTTAAAAAGAAGTCCAGTGGTATGAAGTCCAGGGTGTATAAGAAGTTAAGGGAGGGTATCCTCTGTAAGCCTACGCGTTTCGGACAACGCTATGTCCTTAGACTTGGCTGTGATAATTTTGAATAGAGCGCGCTGTCATTTATATCATGTGGGGGTTGGAACAGCTGGTAGAGATATGTTGATTGCGTGTCATAGTTCTGTTTGTTGTGGAACGCAACCTCGTAGTTAAATATCAAGTTGGCATAATTTGTATTGATATATATTATCATCCAAAACTTCTGCATACAGGTATGTATCATGGAATTACCAGAGTTTAATGTATATTTTGATTAACGATTTGTACATTTGTGTTTAAAACAAGTCTGTTTAACATATTGTTTGTTTTGATAAAGTTTTGTTTGTTTTGGTTGCATTCCAGGACTCGTTCTGAGATCAGCTTCGGAGGCGATTGTCTGCCTGGTTCCCGTTCCTTTTCAAGTCTATCTTAGGATATAGGTAAGTATTATTGAATTATGTTAAATTCTAAATTCAAATATGTCATGCATGATGGTAAAGGAAATATTACTGACTAACTCTGATTAATCGAACGAGTATTTGGGTTTATGGAGATGTTCATTTTTCGTGACTTTTATTTTATTTTAATTCTTAAAAGCAATCACATTGGGGCTTTCCAACTTAAGTATTTCTGTAAGCAGTAATTATTAGTATATCTCTCTTTTTTATGTAAAGAGTCTTATTAATAAACTTTTTTACGCAGAAAATTTTTTTTGTTATTTTTTTCGGCTTTTATCATTTGAACATATTGTCTGATTTGCTAATTAAACACAGCATGGCTCTATATTAAAGTTGTCGAGGATGTATTGTGGGGGGAAAAAGTGTGGGTAGGACCACAGCTGAACTGGTGAAGTGGGGAAAAATTGACATTAACAAACATTGAATTAGTGATGTGACAGTATTGTGTACAAGACAACTAGCAAATATTGCGTCTGTACACAGCATGGACAAGGATAAAAATTATTATGAATGCCTCAAATAAAATTTGGAAATGTATTGGCTTAATCTCTTTGTTGGTCATGAGACGTTTTATCATGATTTAAGGTCCTACATGATTGTGTATGGGTTAATATAGATACATTAATTCTTTTCTTAAATTGAGACCTTCTGGAAATCTTGTATTAAGCCTATAAATCCAATACGCTTCTCTTAGATGGGTTTTACGTTTGATGTCTCCACCTCGCTTCGGTGGTTGGATTTTTTCAATAGCATAACACCGGAAAGTTTTTGTAGATTTGTTGTGATGGGATATGAAGTGTTTGGCTGCATTTGATATGTTCAAGATATTGGTATTTCTTATATAACTAAGGTGTTCTAGCATTCTTGTCTTAAATTTCCGATTAGTACAACCAACATATTTGAGATGACACTCTGTACATTCAATTATGTAAATAACCGACTCTGAATTGCAGTTGATGTAATTTTGGATTGTGAAATTATCCGTTTCTGTGGAGTTGCTGAAGTTTTTGGTTGGGTGTACGTAGGAACAGGTTTTGCAGGGATGCTGGCCACATCTATAAAAGCCTTTGGTCTCTAGCCATGTAGTTGTTAAGTTATCATTGGATGTGTATAACGAGGGGGATAAGGTATTCCCTAAAGAGGGGGCTTTTTTCGCTACTATCCTGCAGCCTCCTGACAGAATTGTACGAAGTGTATCATCTTCCATAAGAATGGGTAGATAATTGGTCACTATATTTTTTATTTTTGTAAATTGATTACTTTGTTGTAAAATGAGTGTAGGTTGATTGGCAACAGGTAGTAATTTTTGTTTGTCATTTTTGTGTTGGCCAAGAAGCTGATTTCTTGATTTCTTACTTATGATGTTACTGGCTCTGGTCAACATCCATTTAGGATAACCTCTTTCTTGTAATCTTGTTTGTATTGAGTTGTGTTCAAGTTCAAACTGATTTTGGTTAGTACAATTTCTTTTTGCTCTGTGCAATTCACCCAGAGGTAAGGCTCTGATAGTATGTTTTGTGTGATCACTCTTTGCATGAAGAATATTGTTGGTAGCTGTAGGTTTACGATGGGTTTTAGTGGAGATGACGAGACCTTCATTTCCTTTTAATTCCAAGTCTAGGAATGTAATTTGTGACGAGTCATGATGGTGAGTGAATTTTAAATTACACTGGTTGTGATTGAGGGCTGTCACAAATTCAGGGATGATGTCCATTTTTCCTTTCCAAATAATGAGAATATCGTCAATATATCTACCGTACCATTCTATGCAATTACTGTGGATATTATCAGGCGAGAAAATAAAGAAATGTTCCCACCATGACATTACTATATTGGCTATTGATGGGGAAAATTTTGCCCCCATGGACACACCTTTAAGTTGCAAATAATATTTTGTGTCAAATTGGAAATAATTATTAGTTAATAGAAACATAAGTACTTCTAGTATGAAGGCTTGGAAATTTGTTTCATATGTACTGTATTTTGTTAGATGAAAATTGAGAGCAGTATATGCTATTTCATGCGGAATTGACGTATATAATGATACTACATCGCATGTGAGCCAAGTAAAGTGTTTTTCCCAAATTTTGTTATGAAATATGTTTAAAACATGTTTGGTGTCTTTAAGGAAGCCCGGTGTGTTTTGTGCCAAGGGCTGTAAAAGTGTGTCTAGCCATTCTGATAGCTTTTCCAGGACTGATCCTATGCCAGAGACTATTGGTCTCATTGGTGGAGGTATGGTCTGTTTGTGTATTTTCGGTAACGCATGGATTATGGGGGTAATCGGTTGTTCAATGTAGATATACTCTTTTTGTTTTTGAGTAATGTATCCCCCTTGTAGTCCATCGTCCAATAATTTCTTCATACGTTGTTTAATTATATCCACAGGATTTTTGATCAAAATTTTATAGGTGGTTGTGTCAGATAGCATATTGATAATTGATTGTTCATAATCTTTCTTGTTTAGAACTGTGACATTTCCACCTTTGTCTGACTGTTTGATAATTATATTTTTATTTTCATGCAGAGATTTTACTGCTTTTTTTTGTTTGATGGACATATTTGTTTTAGGATGTTGTTTTTTGAGACTGTCTGCAAGACTATGAAGTTCTTTTTCTATGACAGTTTGGAAGCGATCCATAGAATCTGTACGAGAACTAATAGGGTAAAATTTCGGGTTAGATGTTGTAAAATTCTCTGCTGTAGTGACAGTTTGGTTTGCAGTTTCATTGCGTAGATGGTCTAAGGAAACCATAGTCGATAATTCCAGAAAAGTGAAATCCGTTGGTATTGATGTAATTGTCGCTCCTAGTTTTATGTCGTCTGGCAATGTAGTTATTGATGTGGTCTCAGTTGGTGTAATATCTGAATATACTTCATTATTGAAAAAATGTTTTTTAACCGTTAAGTTGCGGATAAATTTGTTAATGTCCAATAATGTATTGAATAAGTTGAAATTTTTCTTGGGAGCATAATTGAGACCTAACGTTAGTACTTCGTTTTGTTCTGGAGTTAGCACGGTAGAAGATATATTGGTTACATTTGTTAACGATATTGTTGGTATTTTCTTGGGCGGAGGCGGCGGTTTTGTTCCTGATTTGCCCGACTTGTGTTTCCTGCCGCCCCTCCTTCCCCGTTTTTTGAAAAATAAGATAGGTTTTCTGATCTTTGGTTAAGACGGGGGCATGTTTGGTTATCATCTTCTGAGGTGCCATCCGCAGATTCCATTTCAGTCGAACTAAAACTGACTCTATTAGGTAGATCTCTGTAATGTTTGAATTGTTGATTCCTTTTCTTTAGGATAGGTTTTGGTCTAGTATAGTTCCTTGTTTTATGACTCCAGTTATATATTTCATTATTGATGTAATCCTTTGTATCCCTTTGAAATTTGTTTTTCTTTGTTTCTGCAATAGCATGATCAAGTTTGTCGATCGCTACTGACATTCTGGTGTGAAGAAGATCATAAGAAGGTGAGTTTGAAAAAATTTCTAAAGATTTGTTGGTTTCTAATATATGGTTGTCCAATTCTTTCAATTTTATGTCTTCTTGTTCCGTTATTAATTTCATCAGATTGATAGAACAAGTAGAAAGGATCTGGTTCCATTGATTGTGGAATTCTTCTGTATAGATGAAACTGGGTGTCTTTTTAAGTCGTAAGCCTCTAGGAATCATGTTTTTTGCGATGTAATTCTTGAGGGTGGTCAAATCCCACCAGATTTTTGCTTGTTGGGCTAGATGTTTCTCCAACGTGTGAAAGAGGTCTTCCATGTCTTGATTATGTTCTTGGAGGTTATCATGATGGCCAAAAACTTTCTCCGCTAATTCAAAGCGGGTATGTTTGGGATCTTGAGTCATGTTACTTGTATGATTTTTTGTGATTTCTGGTGTGCTACGAGAAACTCTGAGGCATTGATGTGAAGTGAAAATGTTAAAAGCAAAGGCAGTGGTATTGAAGCCAACTTAGGTTTAGACTAGGACTTGTATCCTTGCAGCTTGTTAGGCTTATGCACACGAAACATATAACATGATTATACTTATATATATTTCCCCGAACGGTTGTGGCTTTTTCCTTGTTGATGAATTAATACGTTTTGTAGTCACTTCAATATACACATGTATAAATATGCATGCATTAGATATGCAGAGGACTCACTGATTGCGTATTGCACATTGGGAGCTCGTGAGGAAAAAACAAGGCCGAGAGTTTGACACAAGAAAAAGTAGAAAAAATCCTCCAGCTCACCTGACACACTCCTGTGTGTCGTTGATAGCGCCCGGATCCTCGTGTCGGCACACGGAGTATCAAGTAGAAAACAAGGGAAGCAGGTAGGATCCAGCGCTGAGGCGTTTAAAATGGAAAACGATTTTCCAAGTTTAATTGTTGAATTTAAAAAGACACCCAGTTTCATCTATACAGAAGAATTCCACAATCAATGGAACCAGATCCTTTCTACTTGTTCTATCAATCTGATGAAATTAATAACGGAACAAGAAGACATAAAATTGAAAGAATTGGACAACCATATATTAGAAACCAACAAATCTTTAGAAATTTTTTCAAACTCACCTTCTTATGATCTTCTTCACACCAGAATGTCAGTAGCGATCGACAAACTTGATCATGCTATTGCAGAAACAAAGAAAAACAAATTTCAAAGGGATACAAAGGATTACATCAATAATGAAATATATAACTGGAGTCATAAAACAAGGAACTATACTAGACCAAAACCTATCCTAAAGAAAAGGAATCAACAATTCAAACATTACAGAGATCTACCTAATAGAGTCAGTTTTAGTTCGACTGAAATGGAATCTGCGGATGGCACCTCAGAAGATGATAACCAAACATGCCCCCGTCTTAACCAAAGATCAGAAAACCTATCTTATTTTTCAAAAAACGGGGAAGGAGGGGCGGCAGGAAACACAAGTCGGGCAAATCAGGAACAAAACCGCCGCCTCCGCCCAAGAAAATACCAACAATATCGTTAACAAATGTAACCAATATATCTTCTACCGTGCTAACTCCAGAACAAAACGAAGTACTAACGTTAGGTCTCAATTATGCTCCCAAGAAAAATTTCAACTTATTCAATACATTATTGGACATTAACAAATTTATCCGCAACTTAACGGTTAAAAAACATTTTTTCAATAATGAAGTATATTCAGATATTACACCAACTGAGACCACATCAATAACCACATTGCCAGACGACATAAAACTAGGAGCGACAATTACATCAATACCAACGGATTTCACTTTTCTGGAATTATCGACTATGGTTTCCTTAGACCATCTACGCAATGAAACTGCAAACCAAACTGTCACTACAGCAGAGAATTTTACAACATCTAACCCGAAATTTTACCCTATTAGTTCTCGTACAGATTCTATGGATCGCTTCCAAACTGTCATAGAAAAAGAACTTCATAGTCTTGCAGACAGTCTCAAAAAACAACATCCTAAAACAAATATGTCCATCAAACAAAAAAAAGCAGTAAAATCTCTGCATGAAAATAAAAATATAACTATCAAACAGTCAGACAAAGGTGGAAATGTCACAGTTCTAAACAAGAAAGATTATGAACAATCAATTATCAATATGCTATCTGACACAACCACCTATAAAATTTTGATCAAAAATCCTGTGGATATAATTAAACAACGTATGAAGAAATTATTGGACGATGGACTACAAGGGGGATACATTACTCAAAAACAAAAAGAGTATATCTACATTGAACAACCGATTACCCCCATAATCCATGCGTTACCGAAAATACACAAACAGACCATACCTCCACCAATGAGACCAATAGTCTCTGGCATAGGATCAGTCCTGGAAAAGCTATCAGAATGGCTAGACACACTTTTACAGCCCTTGGCACAAAACACACCGGGCTTCCTTAAAGACACCAAACATGTTTTAAACATATTTCATAACAAAATTTGGGAAAAACACTTTACTTGGCTCACATGCGATGTAGTATCATTATATACGTCAATTCCGCATGAAATAGCATATACTGCTCTCAATTTTCATCTAACAAAATACAGTACATATGAAACAAATTTCCAAGCCTTCATACTAGAAGTACTTATGTTTCTATTAACTAATAATTATTTCCAATTTGACACAAAATATTATTTGCAACTTAAAGGTGTGTCCATGGGGGCAAAATTTTCCCCATCAATAGCCAATATAGTAATGTCATGGTGGGAACATTTCTTTATTTTCTCGCCTGATAATATCCACAGTAATTGCATAGAATGGTACGGTAGATATATTGACGATATTCTCATTATTTGGAAAGGAAAAATGGACATCATCCCTGAATTTGTGACAGCCCTCAATCACAACCAGTGTAATTTAAAATTCACTCACCATCATGACTCGTCACAAATTACATTCCTAGACTTGGAATTAAAAGGAAATGAAGGTCTCGTCATCTCCACTAAAACCCATCGTAAACCTACAGCTACCAACAATATTCTTCATGCAAAGAGTGATCACACAAAACATACTATCAGAGCCATACCTCTGGGTGAATTGCACAGAGCAAAAAGAAATTGTACTAACCAAAATCAGTTTGAACTTGAACACAACTCAATACAAACAAGATTACAAGAAAGAGGTTATCCTAAATGGATGTTGACCAGAGCCAGTAACATCATAAGTAAGAAATCAAGAAATCAGCTTCTTGGCCAACACAAAAATGACAAACAAAAATTACTACCTGTTGCCAATCAACCTACACTCATTTTACAACAAAGTAATCAATTTACAAAAATAAAAAATATAGTGACCAATTATCTACCCATTCTTATGGAAGATGATACACTTCGTACAATTCTGTCAGGAGGCTGCAGGATAGTAGCGAAAAAAGCCCCCTCTTTAGGGAATACCTTATCCCCCTCGTTATACACATCCAATGATAACTTAACAACTACATGGCTAGAGACCAAAGGCTTTTATAGATGTGGCCAGCATCCCTGCAAAACCTGTTCCTACGTACACCCAACCAAAAACTTCAGCAACTCCACAGAAACGGATAATTTCACAATCCAAAATTACATCAACTGCAATTCAGAGTCGGTTATTTACATAATTGAATGTACAGAGTGTCATCTCAAATATGTTGGTTGTACTAATCGGAAATTTAAGACAAGAATGCTAGAACACCTTAGTTATATAAGAAATACCAATATCTTGAACATATCAAATGCAGCCAAACACTTCATATCCCATCACAACAAATCTACAAAAACTTTCCGGTGTTATGCTATTGAAAAAATCCAACCACCGAAGCGAGGTGGAGACATCAAACGTAAAACCCATCTAAGAGAAGCGTATTGGATTTATAGGCTTAATACAAGATTTCCAGAAGGTCTCAATTTAAGAAAAGAATTAATGTATCTATATTAACCCATACACAATCATGTAGGACCTTAAATCATGATAAAACGTCTCATGACCAACAAAGAGATTAAGCCAATACATTTCCAAATTTTATTTGAGGCATTCATAATAATTTTTATCCTTGTCCATGCTGTGTACAGACGCAATATTTGCTAGTTGTCTTGTACACAATACTGTCACATCACTAATTCAATGTTTGTTAATGTCAATTTTTCCCCACTTCACCAGTTCAGCTGTGGTCCTACCCACACTTTTTCCCCCCACAATACATCCTCGACAACTTTAATATAGAGCCATGCTGTGTTTAATTAGCAAATCAGACAATATGTTCAAATGATAAAAGCCGAAAAAAATAACAAAAAAAATTTTCTGCGTAAAAAAGTTTATTAATAAGACTCTTTACATAAAAAAGAGAGATATACTAATAATTACTGCTTACAGAAATACTTAAGTTGGAAAGCCCCAATGTGATTGCTTTTAAGAATTAAAATAAAATAAAAGTCACGAAAAATGAACATCTCCATAAACCCAAATACTCGTTCGATTAATCAGAGTTAGTCAGTAATATTTCCTTTACCATCATGCATGACATATTTGAATTTAGAATTTAACATAATTCAATAATACTTACCTATATCCTAAGATAGACTTGAAAAGGAACGGGAACCAGGCAGACAATCGCCTCCGAAGCTGATCTCAGAACGAGTCCTGGAATGCAACCAAAACAAACAAAACTTTATCAAAACAAACAATATGTTAAACAGACTTGTTTTAAACACAAATGTACAAATCGTTAATTAAAATATACATTAAACTCTGGTAATTCCATGATACATACCTGTATGCAGAAGTTTTGGATGATAATATATATCAATACAAATTATGCCAACTTGATATTTAACTACGAGGTTGCGTTCCACAACAAACAGAACTATGACACGCAATCAACATATCTCTACCAGCTGTTCCAACCCCCACATGATATAAATGACAGCGCGCTCTATTCAAAATTATCACAGCCAAGTCTAAGGACATAGCGTTGTCCGAAACGCGTAGGCTTACAGAGGATACCCTCCCTTAACTTCTTATACACCCTGGACTTCATACCACTGGACTTCTTTTTAAAATTCAACAATTAAACTTGGAAAATCGTTTTCCATTTTAAACGCCTCAGCGCTGGATCCTACCTGCTTCCCTTGTTTTCTACTTGATACTCCGTGTGCCGACACGAGGATCCGGGCGCTATCAACGACACACAGGAGTGTGTCAGGTGAGCTGGAGGATTTTTTCTATTTTTACTGTATTGCATAGTTATGGTCCTGTGTATCAAGTTTTTGCGACTATAGAAGAGGCTGGACGCAGCCTGCAGGGCTTAAGGGGAAGCCTCCATGACCGCCCTGGTAGGGAAAGGGTTAATAGGTGAGGGAGAGTTGGAGGGAGAGATGGAGGGAGTTGGAGGAGGGACAAGGAGGAGTCAGGGGGCCGTTGCTGAGCTTCCCGCTGTTTTCGGCATTGAGCCGGAAGCAGCGGGAGGAGTAACACAGGAAAAGACAAGCTCCCCGTTGCCCGCGCTACTCAACATGTCGGAGGCAGTATTATTAGAGCGGCTGCGTGCCGCTGCTGTGCACCACGGTCCCGGATGGCTGGAAGAGACCGTGGCTGCAATAACGAGGATCCCGGACGCCGTTTCGCCACGTCAGGCCCGGCGTTCGGGGTCTGTTGCAGGGGACAGGCTCCCCTCCCCCGGCCCCCTTCCTAGCATTACTATGGCGGCGGGGGGGAGTCGGCAACAACCGCTCCTGCTCGGAGCAGGCAGAGAGCGTTGCCGGGGGTGACGGCGACTCAGGCCGGGTCGACCAGTCCCTCCCGGCGGTCCCGACCTCCAGAGCGCCTCAGTCCTGAGGCAGTCCCGCGGACACGGCGTCGCAGAGGGAGCCCGATCACGGACGCTGCAGGCCAGGCAGCTGGGAGGACCGCCCCTTCCCAGGCCCTGCGTCCTGGCAGGAATCCAAAGCCGCGACGGGGTCCGGCGGTAAGCAGGGAGTCGCAGGCCGGGCTCCCTGTCACCCCTCCCCCATCGGATGGAAGATTTGGAGGACAAGGTACGGCCGCCCCGCCTGGTGATGTTCCGGCCAGGGGGCAGGCTTCTTCAGGATCATCAAGACGGACGCCTAGATCTGCAGCGACGTCGAGGCAACAGGTCCGGTCGGAAGTCTGGGTTCCAGCGGTCGGGCGGCAGGTTGCCGGCCCATCGGTCAGCGCTTCATCATCTCCGTTCCGAAGATGTCGGTGGGATGGCCAGTCGTCTGCGAGAGAAGAGCTGGAGGAAGGTGAACTGGACGCGTATCGTCGAGGTCAGGATGGTCCGGCTGACGGGAACACAGCGCCTGTGCAGCCCGGTGAGTGTATAACTCCATCATTGTCATATCCAGCGATTTTTATGTCGGGTGTCGGCGGGGGGGCTGCTAGCGTCGCATCGGTGGCCGGTAGTGGCGCGGGCGGGTGCGATGGCGGGGGTCTGGCAGACTTAGTGGGTTGCTTGAGAGAGCTGGTCGGGCGCCTAGATAGGGCGGCGGCGCCGGTAGTCACGGAAGTGTCCCCGGCGGTAGTTTGGGAAGGCCCCAAGGATGTGGGATTGTTACAGGCGCGGCCCGTGACGGCGGTTAGAGAGGCACAAAAAGATGGCGATCGGGTGCGTATGGATGATCGTGCTCGTGGGGAGGTGTATGTTTGTTTCGAAGGTCCGTTGGGGGCGCATTTAAAGCAGGAGGTGCGTGAGCGGATCTGGAAGGACGAATATGTTGAGATTTTTTCTCTCTTGCCGCTCGCTAAATTTAATTTGGATAAGAGCAAGTGGGACGAGAGTAAAAAGGATGAGGAGGAACGGCGGCGGTATAGGCTTATCCCGCAGACGTTCGTTAATTGGTCGCAGGCGTTCGCCATATTAGCCAGTGTGATAGGGGAAAAGGCGCCGGAAAATTGTTCGGCGTTGTTTTGTTATTTTGATGCCATTGGGGAGGCTCATAGGGCGTATGGGGGTCAGGCGTGGCTGCGATACGATGAGCAATTCCGTCAGCGGAAAGCGGTTCGGCCGGCGATTCGGTGGGACCAGAAGGATATTGCTCTCTGGTTACGGGTTACGGCTCCGGTTAGGCAGTCCTTTCCCGGGAGCGCCGGCCAAGGAGGCCAGTCTAGTCAGGTTGGACAAGGCGGCGGGGGAAAGGCGGGTTTTTGCTGGCAATTTAATGAAGGCCAGTGTAAGTTCGGGGCCACGTGCAAGTTCAAGCACGTGTGTTCCGAGTGTAATGGTGCATCACACGGGGCGGCAAAATGTCTGCGAAAAAAGAGGTCAGGGAACCAGTCCTCCGCGGCTGGTCAAGGGGGTGTCACCGGTGAGGGTGGAAAAGATGGCCCCTTATCTAAATGAGTATCCGGATAGGGCGGCGGATAAGTTGCTTTACGAGGGGTTTTGTGTTGGTTTTGTTATTCCTCCGCCTCCTTATGAGGTTCCGGTTACGCGGAGGAATTTAAAATCGGCTTACTTGGATGCCAAGGTCGTGTCGGAAAAATTGTTAAAAGAAGTTTCGTTGGGTCGCATGTCGGGGCCTTTTGTTGATTCGCCATTAAAAGATTTAGTTGTGTCCCCGTTGGGTATTGTTCCTAAGCGCGAGCCCGGAAAATTTCGTTTGATTCAACACTTATCGTATCCCAAGGGTTCGTCGGTAAATGACGGGATTGATCACGAGTTGTGCTCCGTAGTCTATACCTCATTCGATAAGGCGGTGGGTTTAGTGCGGGCTGCGGGTCCAGGCGCGCTGCTAGCAAAAACCGACATCGAGGCGGCGTTCAGGTTGTTGCCAGTTCATCCAGAAAGCCAACGGCTGTTGGGTTGTTTTTGGAATGGGGCTTTTTACGTGGATCGGTGCCTTCCGATGGGGTGTTCCCTTTCTTGTGCATACTTCGAGGCGTTTAGTAGCTTCGTGGAGTGGGTAACGAGGGGAGTATCCGGGGTCGACTCGTTGATCCATTACTTAGATGATTTCTTGCGCGTTGGCCCGGGGGGTTCGCCGGTTTGCGGTAATTTGCTTTATGCACTACAGAAGGTGGCGAGGGATTTTGGGATCCCTTTGGCGCCAGAAAAAACGGAGGGCCCGGTAGCGACGATTTGTTTTTTGGGAATTGAAATAGATTCGGTGGCAATGGAGTGTCGTCTCCCTGCGGATAAGCTGGGTGCTTTGAGGCTGGAGGTACGGCGGGCTTGTAGACTGAGGAAAATGACGCTGCGGGAGCTTCAGTCGCTGCTGGGGAAGTTGAATTTCGCCTGCCGGATTATGCCAATGGGGAGGGTGTTTGGTAGACGGTTGGCGGCGGCAACGGCGGGAGTGCGTGCGCCGCATCATTTTGTGCGGCTCAAGGAGGAGCATCGAGCTGATCTTCAGGTTTGGGATGACTTCTTGGGCCAGTACAATGGTCGCTCGCTATGGATGGCCCCAGCGCAGGATACGAGTGATTTGAATATTTTTACGGATGCGGCTGGGGCGGGCGGTTTTGGAGCTTACGGGGGAGGTCCGTGGTGCGCAGGTCAATGGCCGGCTAGTTGGGTGTCCAGTGGACTCACGCGGAATCTGGCCCTGCTCGAGCTGTTCCCCATCGTGGTGGCGGCGACCATTTGGGGGGACAGGCTCAGGGATAAGAAGGTTCGTTTTTACTGCGACAACATGGGGGTGGTGCTGGCCATTAATAACATCACGGCATCCTCTCCTCCGGTAGTTCAATTGTTGCGACATTTAGTGTTGGTGTGTTTGTCGTTGAACGCGTGGGTGGTGGCGGTGCATGTGCCGGGAGTACGGAATTGTATCGCTGATGCTCTTTCTCGCTCACAGTGGGACCGGTTTCGGCAATTGGCACCGGGAGCGGAACGTCTCGGTTTGGCTTGTCCGGAACATCTTTGGGATCTGGTCTCGGTCCCGTAGAACAACTGGTACAAAGGTCTTTGGCACGCACGACGTGGAGTGCTTATTCTGCTTGTTGGAGGCAGTGGGAGGAGTGGGTAAGAGAGTTGGGTGACGTCAATACGGATAGAGACAGGTTGGTGGCACTTTTGTACTGGTTAGGGGACGCCTGGGAGGCGAGGTTTTCATTGGCAAAGGTGAACCGGTTCATGTCTGCGGTGGCGTTTGGTTTTAAGTTGCGAGGCTTTCAGGATGTATCTAAGGAATTTCTGGTGTTACAGGCTTTGAAGGGGTTGCGCCGAGGTAGAGTGGAGGCGGATAGTAGAAGGCCTGTGTCGTTTGCTTTGCTTAGCTCGTGGGCGGTTCATTAGCATCGGTCTGTCGTTCTTCAGACGAAATGGATTTGTTTCGGTTAGCTTTTTCGTTAGCGTTCTTTGGGGCATTTAGAATAGGTGAGTTGGTGTCGCCAAGTACCAAACAGGCAGGGGGGCTGAGATCTGGGGAGGTGAGCCTATTCGCAGATCGGCTGGAGGTATGGTTGCGTCGGTCAAAAACTGACCAATTAGGGAAGGGTAAGCTGATAGTTTTGTTCGCCCTCCCGGGGTCGGTTATGTGCCCAGTAGAGTGCATGCAGGGTTTTAAGCCGCAAGCGGGGTCTCCAGATTTGCCTTTGTTACGTCATGTGGACGGGTCATTTTTGTCCAGGTTTCAGTTTGGAGCTGTATTTAAAAAATGTCTGACGGCAGTTGGTGTCGCGGCGGGCTCATATTCATCTCATTCCTTCAGGATTGGCGCAGCAACTGAAGCGGGGCGCTGGGGGTTGGATGATGAAGGGGTGCGGCGCATTGGTCATTGGGAGTCCAACAGATTTAAGTCCTATGTCCGCCCCCATTTGTTATGAGGTTTGTTGTTAACGCTTAAGAAATGTTTTATATGGTGGTGTCTAATTGTTTTTTCCGTTTCAGATTCGCCTCCGTGTTTGGTGTGGTTGCTGGGTCATTCTAACGTGCACTGGAGGGCTTTGAGGGCGGACGTCCGCCCGGACGGTCGCCAGTTGCGCATTCCGCGACAGGATGCGGTTGTGCATTGGCTGGGATTTAGAGGTATGTCATGGAGCAGGGTGTTGGCGGAATTCCAGACATATGCCCGGCTTGATAGGGTTCCGGAGGTCTTAGTGTTGCACGTGGGTGGGAATGACTTAGGAGTCCGCCCCTTTCGTGAGTTGGTGCGGGATATCAAACACGATGTGTTGTGTTTGTGGGTTTCTTATCCCAAGTTGGTGATAGTGTGGTCGGACATAGTCCCAAGGAAACATTGGCGGTTGGCTAGGTCAGTGGAGAGAGTCAATAAGGCTCACATTAAAGTTAATCGGGCGGTGTCCCGTTTTGTAGCAAAAAACGGGGGCATTTGCGTGCGGCACAGGGATTTGGAGTCAGGAGTGGGGAACTTCTGGAGGAGTGATGGGGTTCATCTGACCGAGGTTGGCATTGATCTTTGGAGCTTGGCGATAGCAGAAGGAATAGAAAGGGCGGTGGTGGTGTGGCGGAACTCACAGGCTTAAGGTGGTCAAGGCCTGTTTCCCTGTGGCGGGGGGAGTCCTTGAGGCCAGTCAGTACAAAATGGTGGGGGGGTCGCATCGGGGGTATGCGTCCCCCAATAAAGGTACATGGTTGAAGACTTCATCGGGTGTTATCCCTTTGAAGTGGTCTTCTGGTGGAAGGTATATCACTTGAAGGCTTCATCGGGTGTTATCCCTTTGAAGTGGACTTCTAGTGGTCGGTATATCACTTGAGGGCTTCATCGGGTGTTATCCCTTTGAAATGGACTTCTAGTGGTTGGAGCCATCTGCAGAGGTGAACGGTGCTTCCGAGCTGGTTTACGGCTGGAGGTAATTGGTGGTTGCAGATGGCTAACTCGGTGTGTTCTTAAAAAAGGAATATCTGAAAGGGCTTCAAGGACTTCCTCTGCTCGGGTTAATGTTAACGTTAAAATTGTTATTTACGATTCTGACCCATGTTGGGTCATGTGAATTATTAGGAGGAATTCTCTGGTGGATTCCTAACTAGTTATCCGAATGTTTTGGATTTAAATTGTTTTTATAAAACTGTGAAATTAATAAACGGCTGCTGTGGCCATTTCACATCCAACCTCGGTGTCACGTGTCTTTCCTAAAGGTGGGGGTGGAGGGATAGGATGGGTAAGGGAAGGTTCATTAACACACGACTCTACTTAGGCAGGTCATGTTTGGGGCAACTATTGATGTAATTGACGCCATGTGGCTCTGACAGAGACGTCATTTCCATTACTGGCCCCAATGTTATTTTCTTGTGGCCCTGTGTATCAAGTTTTGGCAACTATTGTATGGGGCAACTATTCATGTAATTGACACCATGTGGCCCTGACAGAGACGTTGTTTCCGTTACTGGCCCCAATGTTATTATCTTGTTGCCCTGTGTATCAAGTTTTGGCAACTATTGTATGGGCCAACTATTCATGTAATTGACGCCATGTGGCCCTGACAGAGACGTCGTTTCCGTTACTGGCCCCAATGTTATTTTCTTGTGGCCCTATGTATCATGTTTTGGCAAGTGTTGATGGGATGGTCCCAAATGTGTGTATCAAGCACAACTATATGTTATATATAAAACAATAAATATATTTTTCTTTTAAACACTGGAGGAAGTCAAAGGTCGGTGGAGAAGCACAAGGGACCAGTATAGGAGAGAGCAGACCCAAAAGGAAAGGAGCGGTGAATCCCCTTCGAAAAAAATACCCTATCTGTTCACACTGCAGCTTGCCTTCTTGAACCCAATTTTTATTTTTTTTACTTAAGTTTTTATTGATTTTTCCAACATCAATCAGTACATTACTATGCCTAAGCATTACATAAATATCAAATACATTAAAATCTAAGAAATGTACATCAAGTCACATAAAGAAATAGTAGTCAAGCTTGTCTTTTTAACTTAGGGAGGGGGAGGAAGGGGAAGGGAAAAAAGCTTTCAAACTAGAGTAGGTAATTGGTCTCTGCAGTCCGCAAATCGGCTCATCCATGGGCCCCATAAATTGGAGAAAGCACGATATCTATGGTTCCTTAGAAAAAAAAGGCGTTCATAAATACAGTGATTGGATACCCTGCCTATTACTTCCTGGCATAAGGGAGATGTGGAGGATTTCCAAGCCTTAGCTATTAGGAGTTTGGTAGTGAGAAGCACATGTCCCACCAAGTACCTAAAATCTCATGGGAGATCTTCTAATCCTATGGACAATAAAGCTAACGCGGGATCCTTGTTGATGGGGATTCCCAGCACTGAAGAGATAAGAGAAAATACCTCCTCCCATAATTGCATTATATTAGGGCACTTCCAAAAAATATGAAAAATGGAACTAGGGTAATGGGTCTGGCTCTCCTCTTTCAATGGAGGAGGTGGCCGATAAAAGAGACAACCAAGCCTGTACAGAGACCTTTACTGTGGGAGCCACTGGAAGGGACAAGGATGGTTTTACCGCATAAGCTAATAGGACGGATCAAAGAGAATTAATGGCCACAAGATTTTGCTCAATGGAGGTCCAATTAGGCGAGGGTGTCGTTGAGATCCAGGCACATGTTTGCTTGATAATTAATGCTTTATGATAAAATACAATATTAGGCATCCCTAGCCCCCCTCTACGTCTATTAACGATCAGTGTAGATACAGCTATCCTCGGGTGATAACCTCCCCAAATAAATGTTCTAAGTTGTTTTTGAAACTTCATAAGAATAGGGGAAGGTATAGGAACCGATATAGTACGTAAAAAATATAATATTTTTGGTAAAATAAACATTTTATAACAAACATTACACCCCAACCAGGACGGTTCATATTTAGAAATGCTATTAAGATCTTCTTGAATAGAGGACAACAAGGCATCTAGATTCAGCCTAGGCATCAAAGAAAGTGGAAACCCCACTTGGATCCCCAAATAAGGGATAGATGTATCCTCCCATTTAAAAGGGAATTCCGCCTGAATAACTCCTCTCAAGGTATGGTTAATAAAAAGCCCTAACATCTGGGATTTCGTGGTGTTAATCTTATAATATGAGACTATCCCAAACCTTGATATTACCTGCATTATTTCTCGGAGAGAAGATAGAGGGTCAGTAATCATCAGAATGACATCATCCGCAAATAGACCCAGTTTATGTTGGCGAAAACCTACAGATATCCCTCTTATATTTATATTAGAGCGGATTGCTTCCGCAAAAGGTTCCATGACTAACGTAAACAACAGCTGTGAAAGTGGACATCCCTGTCTAGTCCCGTTTGTAATATTGAAAGGTGTAGACAGGGAACCACCAGATAACACCCTAGCTAAAGATGGTGTATAAAGGGCTTGATTAGCCTGTAATATAGGTCCCCCAAAATCAAATCTCCGTAACGTCGCTAACGCATATCCCCAATGTATTCTATCGAACGCCTTCTCTGCATCCAAGGTAAGGAAGAGAGAAAGCGTCCTGCTATCTCCCGTTTTTGCTAAGAGATTGACAATACGCCTAGTGCCATCAGAGGCCTGTCGCCCCTTCATGAATCCAACCTGATCAAAATGTATCAGGGTGGGGAGAATATCTGTTAATCGAGTGGCTATAATTTTTGCGTAAATTTTCGTATCACAATTAAGTAGAGATATTGGACGAAAGTTGGCTGGGGTAGTGGGGGATTTTCCTGGTTTGGGAATAGTGACTATCGTATCTTGTAGCATTTCATTGGGAAGATTTCCCTTTTCTAGAGCCCAATTATATACTGCTGTCATATGAGGGGAAAGAATAGGTGCAAAAGTACGATAATACTAGAGTACCCATCTGGACCTGGTGCCTTGTCCGATTTTAATACCCCAATAATTTTGGCCACCTCTAAAGGGGTGATATTAGCATTTAATAGGGATAATTGATCCTGCCCCAGAGACGGAAGTTGTACGGATTTTAGGAAGGCGTTAATATTCAAGTCGGTAGGTTGGTAGGTAGACGGATCCTCTTTAAGATTGTAAAGTGTAGAGTAGTAGGCGCCAAATTGGTTAACTATATCTTGTGGGTGTATAATCTTAGATCCATTCTCCTGTGAGATCAAGTAAGGGATAGCAGATTTCAGGCGTCTATCCTTAACTTTCTGGGTCATTAGTTTACTGGCTTTATTATATGAAGTATAGTATGTCATACGAAGGGAAGTAATTTTTTTATCATAGTCGTCTAGCAATAAGGCTCTGAGTTGACGTCTTAAGGACATAAGATCCTCATGTCCAGACTGAGATTTTTTCTCTTGTTGTTGTATCTCAAGAGATCGTATCTGGTCCATTATGGAGGTAAATTTAGCTAGTTTTTGTCTCTTGTATCGTGCTCCTTGTTGAATCAAAATTCCCCTCAAAACTGCTTTATGAGCATTCCACACCGAACAAGGACTGATGTCCTCGACCGCATTAAATTGAAAATATTCTTGCAGTTTAGTTGCAATATTATCTCTATAAGTAGGTATTTTAAGAAGAAAATTATTGATTCGCCATGTTATAGGACGATTGGTTTGCGAGAGTTCTATTTGCATATATATAGGAGCATGATTGGACCAGGTTGTATCTCCTATATCCGATGATCTAATATACCGTAGCGTTTCTCTATCTACCAAGAAGAGGTCTATTCTAGAGAATGTCTGATGTCTTGGTGAATAATATGTATATTCTCTAGATGAGGAGTTTAAACACCTGAACGTATCATATAATTCTGTGTTATGTAACCAGGGAGATAATGTGGGGGAAAATCTTCTGCTCTGACTAGTGGTATCCCACTGGGCATCTGGTATAAGGTTAAAATCTCCACAAATAATAATTTGTCCACACGCAATTTTTTTAAGTCGTCTTCTGAGTCTATTTAAAAAACGGGTTTGAGCGGAGTTAGGAGCATAGATGTTAACAAGCGTTATTTGGACATTGTTAAGAAATCCCACCAATACAATAAATCTGCCCCCCTCATCTTCAATAGATTTAGTTAAATGGAAGGAAACAGAATCCCGGAAGGCAATCAGGACTCCCGCCTTTTTTTGAGGTGCATTAGCTTTATAGATAAGAGGATATTTATGGTGCGTGCATCTAGGGCTAGCTTGTTGAGAGAAGTGCGTCTCCTGAATACAGAGTACATCCACCTGAGATGAAAGCGCATCTCTCCACATCAATGATCACTTGAATGGGGAATTTAAGCCTTTAACATTTAAGGACATAAGTTTAAGCTCCATGCTTTAATGTTAGGAATAACTGAATGTAGCTAGGGATGTATACAAGTATCTCCCCTATCTCATCTCCAATAACAATTACCTCAAAGACCCAATGCATATCCTTCAGTAGTAAATAGGGAAAAAGGGAAGGGTAAGATGGAAACATAAGCATAAAAAACATTCTCAACAATATGTAGACTAATATTATTCCACCAAATTCCTTGGCGGACTGTTTCCTAGAAAAAGAAACGGGGTAAGGAAGTCCGTCTGAAGACCCCTATGACCTCATGCAGTTGTTAGGATACACGACAGTTCAACGATGAGTTGGTCCATCCTTCCATTCCTGCGAGATTCGTGCCGGGGAGATTCTGTCCTGTTTAGGAGAGGGCCTCATTAAAGACACTCGCCAGCGTGCCAACAGATCCTCGCCTTCATCCATCGTCGTCACAACATGCAACACCCCATTTCTATGAATAAGGAGCTTGGTCGGAAAGCCCCATTTGTAAGCTATACTATTCTTCCTCAGGGTCGTAGTTATAGGAATAAGACGACGTCTTGCTTGTAGAGTCAGTTGAGATAGGTCCGCATATAACTGGATTTTCTCATACGGATTTGGTAGTGTTTCGGATCGACGAGATACTGACATGAGAGACTCCTTTATCTGGAAAAAGTGAATGCGCGCTATGACATCTCGAGGTATATCAGGGGGTAACGATTTCGGCTTAGGGAGCCTATGGGCTCTATCAATTATAAGATCCATTTGCTGAGCAGAGGGCAAAACAATTTTCATAAATTGCTGGAGATAAGTAATTAAGGCCGCTTGTTGAACTGATTCAGGGATGCCTCTTAATTTTACGTTGTTTCTTCTGTTACAGTCCTCTAAATCAGCCAATTTAGATATCAGATTCGCCACTTCGCCTTCCAAAGAATGGTGAGCATCTACTATGTCATTATGCGCCGATGTGAGTTCCCCCAACTTGGTCTCAATATGGTCCACTCTATGACCCAGATCATCCCCTGTATCCGCCATTTTCATCGTAAAACGTGCTAAATCCTTCTGAAAGGATCCCCGGAGGGCCACCAACATTGCCTTTATAAAATGTTCAGATGCTACTTGATCTGTAGACTGTATCTCCTCTATAGGGTCTGGGTCTGGGTCTGGGTCTTTATCCAGGCCGGAGCCATTCCCCTCCTGGGGATCCCCTTGGGATTTATCCCCCTCCCCCAGCTCACCTTGTTGATTTTCCGGGCCTGTCTGGCCTGTCTGGGGAGAAGTATCTGCCTGGGGAAATATATCTGCCTGTGGAGAGATATCCGAATTTGCGTCTTTTTTAGACTACATTGTTGCAGGGCCAGAAATGCTACTCATAGAAGGAGCAGGCAGCAGGGCCGGTGGTATCGGCAGGTGAGTACTCTGTATTGTGTGCTGTATTGTGCCGCTCCTTAGAGCAAACTCACCACCTCTGGCCGTGGAGTCTCCATTCGGGTCCCGTCTGGGAGATGAAGCAGGGGAGGCGCCCTCCGAGGACGATGATCCGGCGCCATGTTTGTTGCCTCGTGAGGCGAAGAAATCTGTGAGGCGCTTCGGCCCCTTCGTTTGAGCCTTCTTTCGTGTCATCATCACTCTCCGAGGTAAGACGAGGTAAGACGGATCAGATGCAGGGAAGGCACCGGAAAGTGCACCAACGATGCTTGGTTTGGTTGCCCTGAGGTCAGAGGACGGAGCTCACAGCGATGTGACTGCTCCGCTCGGCATCCAGACACGCCCCCCGCCTCTTGAACCCAATTTTTGAGCTTCGAGCGGAAGTATCACAAAAGAAAAATTACAATTAAACGTTCTATAGGTTTTCCACATCGTGGAAATTGAGGATATATACACGAGATATTGTAGAAATGTGAGAGACAACTCTGGGACACACACACACACACACACACACACACACACAGTTATCTCTACAATAATCTATACTTAAACCCCATTCTACTGCTCTGTGTTCTACAGGTGGGAAACATGTTTTTGAGGAGGTTGGCATGCTAGCAGGCTGGTGAAGTACAGCTATTTTTCACTACGTACATTACGGCTTGGAAACGTCACCACATTTTGGTGCGGTTTTCATTCCGGAAGTCCCGGGGGCTCAAAGGCCGGATTCGCTACTTGCTATTACGCAGCGTATCCGCTCTGTGTGAACTCAGTTTATATGTTGGAAATATCCATGATGTGCAAACCACTTTAATAAAATGTAACATATATTAATTTTTTCAATTTCACATAAATTGTAGCACCCAAGACAACCTGGGGAAAATATTGTTGAAGGGGAGACCAGTCAGAAGGAGGACAATTGTGAGGACACCAGTCTGACAGAACAGGAGCATGAACCGGGAACTGCATCTGGACATAATCCATGCAGCCCTACGCCTCCGCCAATTCCCG
This sequence comes from Rhinoderma darwinii, assembly GCF_050947455.1. Classification (NCBI taxonomy): domain Eukaryota; kingdom Metazoa; phylum Chordata; class Amphibia; order Anura; family Rhinodermatidae; genus Rhinoderma; species Rhinoderma darwinii. The sequence continues at coordinate 107,081,372 of NC_134693.1, forward strand.
CTTCCTCTCGTTCCACTTCGAAAAGGAGAAGAGTGGAGCATTCTACGGCCAGCCAGGTTGACACTCGGGTGCTGTAATATCTCAATAGGCACCAGCCGGAGGATGACATTGACACTTTTGCACGTAGCATCTGTACGCTGAGCGTACACAAGGCACAATGCTTATTTTGTTGGAAGCTGCCACATCACCAAATGACCCTAGGGAGTGCTTTTCTGCACTAGAGCACTAGCGTCTCTTTGGGCACACTCGGCCGCAGCTCCAAACCTAGCAATCTTCAGCTCTCCACCTTCTCCTCTGCCGCATCAACGGCAATATTTACACCGCCAAATGCCGCCAGAACATCAGGGTATATACAGAGGGCTTACTACAGCCCACAAGGCTATGGAAACCCACCTCCTTGGCAAGCTTCCTCCTTCCAGTCAGCCACCGAGCATTTGTAGTCAACCCCTACTAGTGCCCCGCCTTCCTCACCTGATTTTTTCAATTTGTAAATTTGTTTACTAAATTATCTGGTATTTATCTGCCTTGTCCTGTGCACTAATGTTTTATTTTTTATTTTTTGGATAAAAAAAAGTTTGAATTCAAAAAGTTTTGGTTGTTTATTTTATCAATTCTGTGCTGGCTGTGCAGGAATATGTAATTTTTAATAATGGCTCACAAAGTAACGCTACAAAACACAAAATTATTTATTAAAAAAAATAAATATATATATATATATATATATATATATATATATATAAATATATAATCAATTTAAATATATATAAATATATATATAAATATATATATATATATATATATATATATAAATATATATATATATATATATATATATATATATATATAAATATTTACATATATATATATCACACAAGAGAATGGTGACAGCACACGGCAAACACTAATGCCACCTAAGCCACTAAATATAAATAAATATGCATTACTGCTAAATCTACTTACAATAGGGAGCTTCTTAGCGCACATTTTGATCAAATTGTGTGAGCCCACCTGCCACGACAAGGCGACCTCTATGAGGTGGGAACCTAGAACTGGGACGAAACCTACATATTCTTGGGGATGTAGGAACCAGCATTAAACTAATTAAAATCATCCAGGGCAGAATGGGAGGAGTGCAAGATCAAAAAATGGAGGCAGTCATTAACCCCACATGTATGCATCACATAAACAACACAAAAGTTTGAACAGCACATTCATATATATATATATATATATATATATATATATATATATATATATATATATATAATATTCTCATGCTTGAAAAAGGCCCATGTGGGCTGAAATGTTGCACTGACCTATCAGGATCCATCTTGAGGCCTTGATCCGAGATGATGTAGTCCATGAAGGGTAGATAATTCTTCTCAAAAATGCACTTCTCGAGTTTGGCATATAGACAATTCTCCCTTAATCGCAGCAGAACTTGATGGACATGCCTCCGATGAGTCGTCAGATCTGGAGAGAAAATCAAAATATCATTGAGATAGACCACAACACAGACATAGAGGAGATCTCAGAAGATATCATTAACGAATTCTTGGAAGACTGCGGGAGCATTACACAGACCGAAGGGCATTACCAGGTATTCATAGTGCCCGCCTCGAGTGTTGAACGCCGTCTTCCATTCGTCACCCTGGTGGATCCGGATAAAATTGTAAGCCACACGCAAGTCTAGTTTAGAAAAATTCTTGGCTCCTCGTATGCGGTCTAATAGTTTGGAAATTAGTGGCAACGGATATTTGTTCTTGACCGTGATTTGATTGAGACCACAGTAGTGGATACAAGGTCAAACAGATCCATCCTTTTTCCTGGCCGGGGAGGAGGATTTTTGTATGAAACCCCTCTCTAGATTCTCCTTGATATAGGCCAACATGGACTGAGTCTCTGGCAGGGAGAGAGGGTATATTCGTCAACGGGGAGGGGACGCATTTGGAACCAATTCAATGGGACAGTCATAAGCCCGGTGTGGGGGAAGCACCTTAGCTGCCTTCTTGCTGAAGACATCTGCAAACTGAGAGAAATAAGCAGCTAATCCTGCAAATAACTGATGCAAAGGAGTCTGCACAGGATGGATCTGTAACAGACAGCAGTTGAGACATTTGGGGCCCCATTGGAGAACCTCTCTGGAATTCCAGTCCAGGACTGGAGCATGTGTAACCGGAGCCAAGGCAGGTCCTGTAGAACAGGATTGACTGCTTTAGGCAAAACAAGAAAAAAAATCAGGTCAGTATGGAGGGCTCCAACTTGAAGCTTGGTTTCCAGACACGATCGGGTCTGGCAGAGGCAGTCTATTCACCGAGGAAACAGCCAAAGACATCTCCAGAGGGACTGTGGGCAACTGGAGATGATCCACTAGGTCTTTTTGGATGATGTTTGCCGCGGACCCTGAGTCCAGATAGGCAGAAACCTGATGCGTCTTTTCGACGGACACTATGCTCACGGGGATAGACAGTTTAGAAGATAATTTTTTATTCAGTGCTGTTCCGCCTAGGGTTGTCTCTCCAACCAATCCTAGGCATTGGAATTTTTTGGCTTCTGGGGACACAAACGCACAACATGGCCTCTGAGGCCGCAATACAGACAAAGTCCCGAAGTGCATCTGCGTTGTTTCTCCTGGACTGACAATTTGAGCCGGTCCACTTGCATATTCTCTTTTGATGGAACAACTGGTGAGGGCAACAGAGATTGCTGGAAAGTAAGAGCCAGCCTGGGGAATCTTCTCTCCCGACGAACCTCTTGGGATCGCTACCAGATCCTCACGTCAATCTGGGTGGCAAGAAGAATGAGGTCATCCGGGGTAGGTGGTAGATCACGGGCGGCAAGCTCGTTTTTAATCTCGAAAGACAGTCCCTGACAGAATGTAGCCACCAATGCCTCGTTGTTCCAGGACAGCTCTGCTGCCAGGATGCAGAACTGAATGGCAGTAGTACAGGAGTACCTTTGATAGTCCAGACAGTAGTAGAGACTAGGCACAGATGAACTTGCAGGCAGATGACACCAGACATTGTGTATAACAGCAGGCGTGACAGGTGGCACAACACGACTCCAACACTCCATGGCACATGAAAAAATATAGCACGGCATACAGGATACAGGTAGCAGGGCACGGGAACAATGGGAAAAGGATAACACTAAGGGACCATTTCCTAAGACTAACATGGGTAAACACAACAATGCTCAGGCAATGAGTGAAAGGGCAGAGCCTTTTTTTATAGTCCAGGGTGATGATGGGCTAATTACAGATTTTACACGTGTGCGTGTACTGGCCTTTTAAGGCTGGGCACGAGCACCCTACGGGAACCAGCACAGTGATGCTGAAGTGAGTGCCGGCATCTCTCAGGAGAGAGTTGCCACCCAGCACTCATTCGTCCATGGCCGTGGCCGTCGAGGGGTAAGTTAAAACGACGGTCCTCGGCTGTGGATGTTACAAAGGGGATGTCCAGGACTTAAAAAAAACATGGCTGCTTTCTTCCAAAAACAGCACCACACACTACGTAAATGGATCTGAGCAGCAAACCAACACACAACCTCTGGATGAGTGTGGTTCTGTTTTTGGAAAACAGCAGCCCCATTTTTCTAATCCTGAACAACCTCTAATTTTGTGAAATGTTAGGAGTAGAGATGAGCGAACTTTTCAAAAGTTCGGTTCGGCTAGTTCGCCGAATTTCACAAAAAAGTTCGATTCGGACCGAACTAGTTCGGACCGAACCTGTCACTTACGTGCGCCGAGCGTGCTACTGTCTCGGGTGCTGATAGAGTTAATGGGCTGCACTAACTCTTTCAGCAACCTTGACAGTACATGCTCGGCGCGTGGAAAATACAATTTAAATGTAATAAAAAAATAAAAATTATACGTTCGTACTTACTTTCCTCCTGTCCGGCCTCCAGCGATGACGTTTCATCCCTTTCGCCGCTGCAGCCAATCACAGGCTGTAGTGGCGGTCACGCACGGCAGGATGACGCTTCATCCCACGTGACCGCCTCTGCAGCCAATCACAGGCTGCAGCGGCGACATGGATGAAACGTCATCGCTGGAGCCCGGGCAGGAGGAAAGTACGTATGAACGTATTATTTTTTTTTTTGGCATGTATGTATGTTGGCATGTATGTATGTATGTATGTATGTATGTTGTCATGTATGTATGTATATATGTGCATGTATGTTGGCATGTATGTATATATGTGCATGTGTGTATGTATGTATGTTGTCATGTATGTATGTATATATGTGCATGTATGTTGGCATGTATGTATATATGTGCATGTGTGTATGTATATTTGCATGTATATATTTGCATGTATGTTTGCATGTATGTATGTTTGCATGAATGTATGTTTGCATGTATGTATGTATGTTTGCATGAATGTATGTTTGCATGAATGTATGTTTGCATGTATGTATGTTGTCATGTATGTATGTATGCATGTATGTTGTCATGTATGTATGTATATATGTGCATGTATGTTTGTATGTATATTTGCATGTATGTATATTTGCATGTATGTATGTATGTTGGCATGTATGTGTATATTTGCATGTGTATATTTTCATGTGTATATTTGCATGTATATATTTGCATGTATGTTTGCATGAATGTATGTATGTATGTTTGCATTTTATGTATGTATGTATGTATGTATGTATGTCGTCATGTATGTATGTTGTCATGTATGTATATATGTGCATGTTTGTATGTATATTTGCATGTATGTATGTTTGCATTTATGTATGTTTGCATGAATGTATATTTGCATGTATGTATGTTGTCATGTATGTATGTTGTCATGTATGTATACATGTTTGTATGTATGTTTGCATGTATGTATGTATGTTGTCATGTATGTTTGCATGTTTTTATTTTTGCATGTATGTTTATATATATGTGCATGTATGTAATTATGTTTGCATGTATTTATGTTTGCATGTATATTTGTGCATGCTTGTATATATGTATGTATCTTTGCATGTTTGTATGTATGGTTTCATGTGTGTGTGTATGCATGTATGTATGATAGTTTGCATGTATGTATGTTTGTTTGTTTGTATACATGTCTGTATGGCCATGTATGATACTGTCTGCTGGCGCCCTGTATCTAAGTCAACTTCACGGCAGGCTTTAACAGTCAGTATCACACATTAAACTGAATCTAAGCCTACGACATGTTTTATTTCATTTTTTTTTTTTTTTACAGGTTTGGTGTTTGGACTACGTCGGTTTCGAGGACTACTTCGATGACGGTTTTTTTTTCTACAATAAAATGGTTAATGAGGGTTGTGTTGGGGGTGCTTTATTTCAATAAAATATTTTATCTATATCTTTGTCTTTTTCTTTTCAAATTTTATTACTACCACTTTAGTAATGGCCGCTGTCTGAGTGACAACATCCATTACTAAGGCGAGGCTTAGTGTTAGCCGGTGCAGAGGCTAACACTAACCACCATTATTACCCCGGTACCCACCACCACCAGGGGTGCCGGGAAGAGCCAGGTACGATCCAGTACCCGACCATCTGTTGTGATGGTCGGGCTCTGGGGCGGCCGCAGGCTGGTATTATGAGGCTGGGAAGGGCCAAAAACAGTGGACCTTCCCACCCTTGTAATGCTAGGCTGCTGCTGCTGTGTTGTATCTGGCTGGTTATAAAAGTGGGGGGGACCCCACGTCATTTTTTTTTTATTATTTATTTATTTTTAAAAAAGACATGGGGTTCCACCCAATTTATCATAACCAGCCACATACAACACAGTGTTACTAGCCTGGGAATGGACAAAACCAGTGGCCCTTCCCACCCATGTAATGCCAGACTGCTGCGTATATGGCTGGTTATTAAAAATGTGGGGGACCCAACGTTTATTGTTAAATTTGTTAAATTCCCAAAAAAAAATGACGTGGGGTCCCCCCCATTTTTATAACCAGCCCGATACAACACAGCAGCAGCAGCCTAGCATTACAAGGGTGGGAAGGTCCACTGTTTTTGGCCCTTCCCAGCCTCATAATACCAGCCTACGGCCGCCCCAGTACCCGACCATCACAACAGATGGTCGGGTACTGGATCGTACCAAGCTCTTCCCAGCACCCCTGGTGGTGGTGGATACCGGGGTAATAATGGGTGGTTAGTGCTAGCCTCTGCACCGGCTAACACTAAGTACCGCCTTAATAATGGACACTGTCAATCAGACAACTGCCATTATCTAGGCACTAATAAAGTTTAAAAAAAAACACAAAGACAATTCTTTTTTATTGAAATAAGAAATCCCCAACAAAACCCTCGTTAACCATTTTATTAAATTTTAAAAAAACGTAGATCTACGCAGTAGTCCAACGAATCGAAGATGTAGTCCAATCGGTACATCAAAATCTGCAACAACATAAAAAAACAGTTATCAATGTGAACAATAACAATACTTCTACTCACCTACACACATACAACACACACAAACAACCATACACAAACACACACATATACACAAACACACACACCCATATACACAAACACACACATATATAAACACACACACACACAAACATCTACACACAAACATATATACAAATACACCCATATATACACAAACACACATAAACACACCCATATACACACATATACACAAACACACACATATACAAAAACACACACACACAAACATATACACATACACCCATATATATACACAAACACATATACACAAACACACCCATATATACACAAACACACATAAACACAAACACACATATAAAAACAAAAACAGACAAAGACACATACCCAAACACACACACTGTTTCTTTTAAATGCTGCTGGGGAACCCGCTCGATCCACTATATAAGGCTGCGCTATAGTGCAGCATTTAAAAGAAACAGGATCCTGACCTGTCCATAGAGTTTAAGGCAGCACAGAGTATTTCAGGAGATGAGCGTGCAGATTCAGTGCTGCTGTGAACTCTGCTCTTACCATTACGTAGCTCTCAGTCTGTTACCTCTCCTCCCCTCCTGTCCTCAAGAACACCTTCACATGATTGGCAAGTCACCACGTAATGGTAAGAGTAGAGTTCACAGCAGCACAGAGTATTTCAGGAGATGAGCGTGCGGATCTTGTGCGGGGTGGTGACTTGCCAATCATGTGAAGGTGTTATTGAGGACAGGAGTGGAGGAGAGGTACAACTGAGCTACGTAATGGTAAGAGCAGAGTTCACAGCAGCACTGAATCTGCACGCTCATCTCCTGAAATACTCTGTGCTGCCTTAAACTCTGTGGACAGGTCAGGATCCTGTTTCTTTTAAATGCTGCACTGTAGCGCAGCCTTATATAGTGGATCGAGCGGGTTCCCTAGCAGTATTTAAAAGAAACAGGATCCTGACCTGTCCACAGAGTTTAAGGCAGCACAGAGTATTTCAGGAGAGGAGCACGGCCGGCCACAGGCAGCCGGTCGTTTTTCCAAGCCGTGCTCCCATTATGCACACGACCGTAAAAACACCCGTTATTGCGGGTCGTAATTACGACCCGCAATAACGGGCTCATAGACTTCTGTTACCCATGGGTACCTTCCCGTTTTCTCACGGGAAGGTGCCCGTGCCGTTAAAAAAATAGAACATGTTCTATTTTTCTATTTTACGGGCCGTGCTGCTATAATATTTAGGGTATGTTCACACGACAGCGTCCGTAACGGCTGAAATTACGGGGATGTTTCCGTCTGAAAACATCCCCGTAATTTCAGCCGTAACGGCATGTGCAGGCGCTTGAACGCGGCGTCCATTACGGACGTAATTGGCGCTGCTATTCATTGGAGTCAATGAATAACGGCTCCAATTACGGCCAAAGAAGTGACAGGTCACTTCTTTGACGCGGGCGTCTATTTACGCGCCGTCATTTGACAGCGGCGCGTAAATATACGCCTCGTGTGAACAGACAAACGTCTGCCCATTGCTTTCAATGGGCAGATGTTTGTCAGCGCTACCGAGGCGCTATTTTCGGGCGTAATTCGGGGCAAAAAATCCCGAATTACATCCGTAATTAGTGCGTGTGAACTCAGGGTATGTTCACACTCACTAATTACGGACGTAATTCAGGCGTTTTTGCCCCGAATTACGTCCAAAAATAGCGCCTCGATAGCGCGGACAAACATCTGCCCATTGAAAGCAATGGGCAGACGTTTGTCTGTTCACACGAGGCGTAATTTACGCGCCGCTGTCAAATGACGGCGCGTAAATAGACGCCCGCGTCAAAGAAGTGACCTGTCACTTCTTTGGCCGTAATTGGAGCCGTTATTCATTGACTCCAATGAATAGCAGCGCCAATTACGTCCGTAATGGACGCGGCGTTCAAGCGCCTGCATATGCCATAACGGCTGAAATTACGGGGATGTTTTCAGGCGGAAACATCCCTGTAATTTCAGCCGTAACGGACGCTGTCGTGTGAACATACCCTTATAATGACAGCACGGCTCGTAAAAGCGGCCGGCCGTGCTCGTAATTACGAGTCGTAATTACGAGCACGACCCGTAAAATAAAAAAATAGAACATGTTCTATCTTTTTAACGGCACGGGCACCTTCCCGTGAGAAAACGGGAAGGTACCCGTGGCTAACAGAAGTCTATGGGCCCGCTATTTCGGGTCGTAATTACGACCCTTAATAACGGGTGTTTTTACGGTCGTGTGCATGAGGCCCCGTAATGACGGGTGGCTACATGTGTGCACCCGTCATTACGGCAGCGTTGCTAGGCGACGTCAGTAAATAGTCACTCTTCAGGGTGCTGAAAGAGTTAACTGATCGGCAGGGGGGCTCTGGTGGATGATTCTCTGGTGGATGATTCTAGTCACTACCGATCACAATATAGAGTACCTGTAAAAAAAAAAAGACGTTCACACTTACCGGGAACTCCCTGCTTCCTCCAGTCCGGTCTCCTGGCCGTTGCCTTGGTGACGCGTCCCTCGCGACATCCGGCCCGACATTCCTTGATGACGATGCAGCCCATGTGAGCGCTGCAGCCAATCACGGGCTGCAGAGGCCTCTGCAGCCAATCTCGCGCTGCAGAGTCCTCTGCAGCCAATCACGGGCTGCAGAGACCTCTGCAGCCAATCACGGGCTGCAGAGGCCTCTGCAGCCAATCACAGGCTGCCGCGTCAGAAAAGAAGGTCGGACTGGAGGAAGAAGAGAGACTCGTCCGCAAGACAGCGACCAGGTACGTATGAAATGCTTTTTATTTTATTTTTAATCAGCAGCCTCTTTTCTCTATCAGTGATTGATAGAGACAAGTGGCTGCCGATTTGTATAATATTTTTGACCGGGTTCGGTCAAAACGGGTTCGGCCGAACCCGGTGAAGTTCGGATTCGCTGCGAACCGAACTTTTCCGGAAGTTCGGACCGAAACCGGGTTCGGTTGTCCCGGTTCGCTCATCTCTAGTTAGGAGTATTGGGGGGACAAACAAGCGATAAGCCATTTTTTTTTTGTTAAAAACAGATTCAGCCAGCAATAATCTGTCTCTACAAGATGCACATGAAATCTGATAGGACTCAACAGCTGAACCGTTCTTGGATTGGACAGTATTTTTATTCCATCTTCTCTACCCAAAGTAGAGGTGTTAGTGTCCTAGTACATAAACGTAATTCCTTCACATGTTTGAAATCCACTATCCATGCTGACGGCAGATATGTCTGCCTAAATTGCACTATTTTTGCTAGCCCTTACACCCTTGTTGCTTAGTACATACCTCCGCCATTTTAAACAAGATTCTAAAAAAGGTGTTCTCGTTTGTGACTACTTCACTAAAATAATTATTTGAACCCATTCTGGCATAAATTTTAAACAGGACAAACCCCTCATGATGCGCCATCACTAACTAGAGTGTTAAACAAGCTAGGATTATGTGATAATTGGAGAATTCGTAACCCTTCCCTCAAACAGTATTCCTGTTATTCTTCTTAAACCACACACTGTCTAGAATAGATTTGGTATCTACAATACCTATTCTTTAAGTTGTGGAATATCTACTGATAAATCTATCCAATCACTCTCCATTGAGAGTCCAGCTGAATCTAAGGTGTGATACTGCAACTACCCAAAGCGAGTGGTGTTTAAAGGGAATGTGTTGTTTTTTTTTTTAGTTAAACAGTTAGTATATAAATGATTAAACATTGTTCTAATTTTTTTAATTTTTTCACGAGTCAGGAAATATTATAAATTAGATTCTATTTTATAACATTTCCCAGTGCTGGTCACTAGATGGAGCAATTCCCAAAATTGCAGCATTGGCATGTGGTAAAGCAACCACATTGCTTTATGCTGCAAAATTTGACACACTCGCTCTAGTGAGCTCACAGAATCAGTGCCAGGAGAAAGGAGGGGATTGAACGTTCAAACCTCCTACACTGTGTTTCGCCATTTTTTGAGCGAACACACAGTGTAGTAGGTTTACATACAGTAGTAATCACACACTAAAACACGTACATACAAAGAAATAACTTACCTGCTCCTGCCGCCGCCGTTCCCTCTGGTCCGTCCGCTCCGTCTGCTCCCTCCGCTCCGAGTGCTTGCATTAGAACACAAATCCGGAAGCCACGACCGGAAGTAGTAATCTTACTGTCCGGCCGCGACTTCCGATCCACAAGAAAATGGCGCTGGATGTCGCTCGGCCGAAGACCTTCCATTTGGACTGTGTGGGAGCGGCACATGCGCCGTTCCCACACTGACGGCGTACAGCATAGTGAATGGAACGGGTCCCGTTCGCATTCACTATGGGGCTGTATGTGCCGTATTCCATGTCTGTATGTGTCGTTAATCGACACATACAGAGATGAAAAAAAAAATGGCAGCCCCCATAGACAAGAAAAAGTAAAAAAATAAAAAAAAGTAAAACACAAACACACAAATAAATAAAACATTTTTTAATAAAACACTAAAAGCAAATTGATATAAAAAAAAAAATTTCCGCGGCACCTTTCCTTTAAGGGGAACCATCATTTCACCTATCAAACTCTACTCACACCTCGCTGGCCGCTCCTATCAAAAGTTCATTGCCATTATCCCCTCTCCTAAACTCCTCCTCCGACTGTAAATAACGGTCTGCAAACATTTTGCTCCTTTTATGGTAATAATCCGGTAGTCTCATTCGTTCCTCTTCTTATGCCCGCTCACCGCTGGCCCGCCCTAAAAGCCAAAATCTCGTCTGAGATAGCGCGCATGCGTCTTCATGTATGGTCCGATACCCTTCCCTGCTTTGTCCAGGACTCAAATCTAGTTACTGCACATGCGCCGCTATGGTGTCCCGCTGTGCGCACGCACCAGAACAGGACATTGATGCGCAAGCATGGGATTTTGCGTGTGCTGGGGGGAGGCGAGGAGCTGTCAGTCAAACATAAGGAGGCTAGGTTAACTCAGAAATGCTTGAGGAATGCAGATATGACTCTTCAAATGAAGATATGACTCTTTTATGCTCATTAGCATACGACATGGGAACACTAAAAAACTGAATACTAAAGGTATAGAGCCTACTTAGAAGATAATTATAGGTTACATAAATATGATTTTTCCCCCATTTTCACCAGGTATTGCTGGTTTAATAGGTGAAATGCTGGTGACAGGTTCCCTTTAAAGTAATTTTGGCTGAAATTACGGGATAATACTTTACCCCTATCTGAAAAAATGAAAGATTTTTTTTTACCTAAATACAGGATCGGTTTTACCATTGATAGTGTAGGATACCATGAAAGCGTTTGTAAGAGTGATGCTTATTCAAAATATTAATAGGTTTAAAACTAAATCCAAAGAATTCTCTAAAGCTTTGCAGCAACACTTTTGGGATACTGAGTTTTCCTATATCAATTCATTGTCTGATAGTGCTGAAGCTTCGCGGATGAAGGCACAATTGACGTAAAAAAAAATCACTTATTGCACACTGTGGACAACAAACGCTTTTTTTTTTTTTATAAAGCAGCGTTTCTTTAAGGAGGTTGAAAGCATGGGACATTTGCTTTCTAAGGAGATCCGGGCACGAGTCACATATAGCGCATATGATTTTTTTTTCTTTAAATTCATTTATGTGTTTTTATTTAATAAAATATTATATTGACTTTATTTAATTTTGATAGTTTATTTTATTTAGATACTTAGTACGGTTGAAAAAAGACACATGTCCATCAAGTTCAACCAAGGGATGGGAAAGGGGAAGTAAAAAATTTCTACACATAGGAGCTAATATTTTTTTCTTCTAGGAAATTATCTAAGCCTTTTTTTGCAGCCATCTACTGTCCCTGCTGTGACCAGCTCCTGCGGTGACTATTCCATAGATTCTCAGTTCTCACAGTAAAGAAGGTTTGTCGCCTCTGCAGGTTGAACCTTTCTTTTTCCGGACGGAGGGAGTGCCCCCTTGTTTTTTGAGGGGGTTTTACATGGAACAGGATTTCACACTATTTTTTGTATGTGCCATTCATATATTTATATAAGTTAATCATGTCCACCCTTAGTCGTCTTTTTTCAAGGCTAAATAGGTTTAGTTCTTTTAATCTTTCCTCATAACTTAGATTCTCCATGCCCCTTATTAGATTCATTGCGCTTCTTTGTATTTTTTCCAACTCCAGGGCATTCTTTCTATGAACTGGAGCCCAGAACTGAACTGCATATTCTAGATGAGGCCTCACTAATGCTTTGTAAAGTGGTAATATTATATCCCTGTCCCGCGAGTCCATGTCTCTTTTAATACACGACAATATCTTGCTGGCCCTTGAAGCAGCTGATTGACATTGCATGCTGTTATTTAGTTTATGATTTACAAGTACACCCAGATCCTTCTCAACAAGTGACTCCCCCTAGGACATATGATGCATGCAGGTTGTTGGTACCCAGGTGCATAACTTTACATTTATCTACAGGGTGGGCCATTTATATGGATACACCTAAATAAAATGGGAATGGTTGGTGATATTAACTTCCTGTTTGTGGCACATTAGTATATGGGAGGGGGGAAACTTTTCAAGCTGGGTGTTGACCATGGCGGCCATTTTGAAGTTGCCCATTTTGTATCCAACTTTAGTTTTTTTCAATGGGAAGAGGGTCATGTGACACATCAAACTTATCGAGAATTTCACAAGAAAAACAATGGTGTGCTTGGTTTTAACGTTACTTTATTTTTTCATGAGTTATTTACAAGTTTCTGACCACTTATATAATGTGTTCAAAGTGCTGCCCATTGTGTTGGATTGTCAATGCAACCCTCTTCTCCCACTCTTCACACACTGATAGCAACACCGCAGAAGAAATGCTAGCACAGGCTTCCAGTATCCGTAGTTTCCGTTGCTGCACATCTCGTATCTTCACAGCATAGACAATTGCCTTCAGATGACCCCAAAGATAAAAGTCTAAGGGGGTCAGATCGGGAGACCTAGGGGGCCATTCAACTGACCCACGATGACCAATCCACTTTCCAGGAAACTGTTCATCTAGGAATGCTCGGACCTGACACCCATAATGTCACCCATAACTTGTAAATAACTCATGAAAGAATAAAGTAACGTTAAAACCAAGCACACCATTGTTTTTCCTGTGAAATTCTCGATAAGTTTGATGTGTCACATGACCCTCTTCCCTTTGAAAAAACTTAAGTTGGATACAAAATGGCCGACTTCAAAATGGTCAACACCCAGCTTGAAAAGTTTCCCCCCTCCCATATACTAATGTGCCACAAACAGGAAGCTAATATCACCAACCATTCCCATTTTATTTAGGTGTATCCATATAAATGGCCCACCCTGTACATTAAACTTAATTTGCCAAATGGACGCCCAAACACTTAGTGTGTTCAAATCAGCTTGCAATTCATGAACATCTTCCATAGTCTGAACTATATTACATAGTTTAGTGTCAACTGCAAAAATAGAAATAGTGCTATTAATCCGATCCTCTATATCATTAATAAATAAGTTGAATAATAGTGGTCCCATAACTTAGTCATGCAGTCACCTTTACAAACATTTGTGAAAGAAGAAGTCATTCTAAACAGCTCACCACAAGGTAGGCTTAGATACAGGACCCAGCAGACAGTATCACACCATGTAGGAGGCGCCCTGTATCTAAGCCTACCACATGGTAGGCTTAGGTACAGGGCCCATGTGTGACACTGTCTGCTGGACCCTGTATCTAAGCCAGCAGACAGTAATCTTATACTTACCCTTCTCTTCGGCTCCGGGCATAGCGCAGATCCTGACGTCATTCAACATCATGATGTTGTGCGCGGCGCACATAGCATTGTGACGTCATGACGCTGAAAATATCCGGACCAGTGCTGTGCTCAGGAGCGAGGAGGGTAAGTATACTGTCACTATAGTAACATGGGCCGGTGTAATTTATTAGATAGGCCCCAGTTACTATAGTAACTGTAAATAGACGTGGTGCAGGGGGGCCTCGGGCCCCCCTGGCTTCGGTGGCCTGGTCGCAATTGCGACCGCTGCGACCCCTATAGCTACGCCACTGTCAGGAGGCACCATACCCATTGTACTGTGTTATGAGGTCCTTTCTGAGATGTAATTTTTTGTTTTTGTACATCACACACACTATATACAATTCACTCTCACACCACACGCTATATATTTAAACCACACAGACCATATACATACTATATGCGCCACACACACACACACACACACACACACACACTATACGCACACTATATGCACTATACACGCACACAATATACGCACACTATATGCACTATACACACAGACACACACACACACACACTATATGCACACACTCTACGCACAATATAGCCACTATGCACACACACACAATACACCGCATTCCAAATTGTTATGCAAATTTTATTTTTCGCTGATTTTCCTAAATAGTCGATGCAAATGACAGTCATTATAATCTTCAATCCATCAACCGTTGGAGTATAATGCAAATTTTATTGAACAAATCGCCTAATGATAACAGATTTTTTTTTAGAAGTAAAAACTCAAAATGCACTGTTTCAAATTATTATGCACAACAGAGATCAAAACATTTTAAAGGTTGTAAAGAGAACTAAAATGGTAATTTGTTGAATTTGCAGCATCAGGAGGTCATATTTACAGAAATCAAAAGCCCTTTCAATAAAAAAAAAACTTAACAGGCCAAGTTACATGTTAACATAGCACCCCTTCTTTTATATCACCTTCAAAATTCTTGCATCCATTGAATTTGTGAGTATTTGGACAGTTTCTGCTTGAATATCTTTGCAGGATGTCAGAATAGCCTCCCAGAGCTTCTGTTTTGATGTGAACTGCCTCCCACCCTCATAGATAATTTGCTTGAAGATGCTCCAAAGGTTCTCAATAGGGTTGAGGTCAGGGGAACATGGGGGCCACACCATGAGTTTCTCTTCTTTTATGCCCATAGCAGCCAATGACACAGAGGTATTCTTTCCAGCATGAGATGGTGCATTGTCATGCATGAAGATAATTTTGCTACGGAAGGCACGATTCTTCTTTTTGTACCACGGAAGAAAGTGGTCAGTCATAAACTCGACGTACTTTGCAGAGGTCATTTTCACACCGTCAGGAACACTAAAGGGGCCTACCAGCTCTCTCCCCATGATTCCAGCCCAAAACATGACTCCGGCACCTCCTTGCTGACGTCACAGCCTTGTTGGGACATGGTGGTAATTCACCAACCATCCACTACTCCATCCATCTGGACCATCCAGGGTTGCACGGCACTCATCAGTAAACAACACGGTTTGAAAATTAGTCTTCATATATTTCTGAGCCCACTGCAACCGTTTCTGCTTGTGAGCATTGTTTAGGAGTGGCCGAATAATAGCTTTATGCACACTTGCAAACCTCTGGAGGATCCTACACCTTGAGGTTCGCGGGACTCCAGAGGCACCAGCGGCTTCAAATACCTGTTTACTGCTTTGCAATGGCATTTTAGCAGCTGCTCTCCTAATCCTATTAATTTGTCTGGCAGAAACCTTCCTCATTATGCCTTTATCTGAACGAACCCGTCTGTGCTCTGAATCAGCCACAAATCTTTTCACAGTACGATGATCACGCCTAAGTTTTCTTGAAATATCCAATGTTTTCATACCTTGTCCAAGGTATTGCACTATTTCACGCTTTTCGGCAGCAGAGAGATCCTTTTTCTTTCCCATATTGCTTGAAGCCTGTGGCCTGCTTAATAATGTGGAACGTCTTTCTTAAGTAGTTTTCCTTTGATTGGGCACACCTGGCAAACTAATTATCACAGGTGTCTGAGATTGATTACAATGATCCAAAGAGCCCTAAGACACAATACCATCCATGAGTTTAATTGAAAAACTAATAATTAACCCCTTCCCGACATTTGACGTATCCATACGCCAAATTCGGGTAGGGGAAGTATGGAGCGGGCTCACGCAGTGAACTCGCTCCATACGATGACGGTGTCGGCTGTATGTTACAGCCGACACTTCAGAGTAACTAGCGGCATCACACTCGAGCGCAATCCATCTGGTTTAAGTCATTAAATGCTGCGGTCATGACCGTAGCATTTAAATCATCAGAAAGAGGGGGGCGAGCCCCTCTAACAGCTCATCGCGCCCCTCCGCAACGCAATCACGGGGGGGGGGGGGGGCGATGGTTTCTATGGCTGCCAGGGGGCTTAATGAATGCCCCCAGGTGCGCCTTCTTTGTACACCTATTAAGCCTTGCCTCCAGCAGGGATTAATAGGTGGCTGTCAGAATCACGATATACTGCAATACATTAGTATTGCATTATATCGTACAAGCGATCTAACGATCGCTGGTTGAAGTCCCGTAGGAAAGTTAAATAAAGGTTTTTTTGGTGTAAAAAAAAATAAAATTAAGAGTTCAGAAAACCCCCCTTTTCCCATTTTCCCCCTAGAGCATAGTAAAAAAAAAAAAAATAAACATAATTGGTATCGCCGCGTCCGCAAAAGTCTGAACTATTACTATATATCATTAGTTAACCCGCACGGTGAACGCTGTAAAAAAAAAAAATTGATCAAACCATCGCATATACACCAAAATGGTATTATTAAAAACTACAGCTTATGCCGCAAAAAATAAGCCCTCATACCACTTAATCGACGGAAAAATAAAAAAGTTGTGGCTCTCGGAATTTGGCGACGCAGAATAAATTTTCTTTTTTACACTTAGGTTTTTACATGTAAAAATAGTAAAATATAGAAAAATCTATATATATTTGGTATCGCCGTAATCTTATCGACCCACAGAATAAAGTTAACATGTTGTTTTAATTGGACAGTGAATTTCATAAAAACGGTGCGCAAAAAACCATGGAGAAATCGCTGTTTTTTTTCATTTTCTAAACCACAAATAATTTTTTTCCCATTTTCTAGTACAATATATAGCAAAATAAATGATGCTAGGAAAAACTACAACTCATCCCGCAAAAATCAAGCCCTCATAGTACTATATCGATGGAAAAATAAAGACGTTATGGCTTCTGGAATGTGGGGAGGAAAAAACGAAAATGAAAATCTGAAAGTTGTTTACGACGGGAAGGGGTTAAATGTTTATGACACTTAAATCCAATGTGCATAATAATTTGGAACACAGTGTAGTTATATCCCTGGCACACACACATACTCTATACACCACACACACACACACACACACACACACACACACACGCACACACTATATGCACTATACACACACATACTATATTCACTACACACACAGTATATGCACACTATATGCACTATACACACACACACTATATGCACTATACACACACTATACACACACACTTTATGTACTATACACACACACTATATGCACTACACACACACACACACTATATTCACTATACACACACACACACACACACACACTATATGACGCACTATATACACACACTATATGCTGCACTATATACACACACACACACACACACACACACACATTATATGCTGTACTATACACACACACACACACACACACACACTTACCAATGTGAGGCTCTTCCTCTGCGGTGCTTGGGTACAGCCTACAGGAACATGATTGTGTGACTGTGATGTCACTACAGGTCCTACACCTCTTATTATACACAAATGTCTCATGGGACTATAGTGTCATATGGGTTGAGCTACCAGCAAGTGCAGCAATTCCCAGCTCCCCAATAGTGAAAATAGAAACTCCAAACATCATATACTAAATACACGAGAAAAAGGTGTCGGAACTATTTGAATAAGAAACACAAAATATCGAAAAATACAAATTTTATTGAAACATACAAAAATACATAGTTAAAAACAGACTACAAACCCAATAACTGCATATCTCCAAAGTAGGAGACAGTATGGAGCCACAAAGCTACTTTAATTAATACAGTTTGTATATGTCACATTAATCGGGAAGGTATCCCAAAAGAAGTTACCAAAAAGATATAATATACTCTGAAACAAGTCCCTAGAACCATGTAATAAGGCTAACGGAACACTTGTGTCCAAACATATTTTCTGCAAATTCCCAAGTGTGGAGAAAAACCCCAACGCGCGTTTCGCGTAGAATGCTTTTTCAACGCGCGTTGGGGTTTTTCTCCACACTTGGGAGCTGTTACAACTGAGGAGCCACATGGGTTAGTACTTGCTGGTCTTTTCCACTAAAGACTACTACTTTTTGTCGTATTGTTACCAGGTCACCTGTATACTTAGACAATGTCTGAAATAGGTTATCTTTATTACTGGTTCCTGTCCTGAATTAGTTACTATATTGGTACTGAGTGTGTTTAAACTACTTACTACTATAAACAAACCACTACCCCTGTATTCCCGATTACTGTTCACGTAGTATACTGGGAATTTGCAGAAAATATGTTTGGACACAAGTGTTCCGTTAGCCTTATTACATGGTTCTAGGGACTTGTTTCAGAGTATATTATATATTTTTGGTAACTTCTTTTGGGATACCTTCCCGATTAATGTGACATATACAAACTGTATTAATTAAAGTAGCTTTGTGGCTCCATACTGTCTCCTACTTTGGAGATATGCAGTTATTGGGTTTGTAGTCTGTTTTTAACTATGTATTTTTGTATATTTCAATAAAATTTGTATTTTTCGATATTTTGTGTTTCTTACTCAAATTGTTCCGACTCCTTTTTCTCGTGTATTTAGGTCCTACACCTCCTAGTTGCAGTCTTGTCATTATCAAGCGACTGCTGGAGGTATGGACAGTGCACAGCAACAGCAGGCTGTCATAGGGAGTGATTCCAGCACCTGCTCATCACTATCTATGACAGTCTTCTCTCTACAGCTGATATGCTGTGCCGCACCTTACACAGTGGGAGAGTGATGGCCGGCCCTGCACCTAATAGGAGCAACTGGTGGCCATGGCCCTAAACCTATACTGAGGGCCAGGACCGGGGGCACATGCCTCCCGGCCCAGCCCGTCCTGATGGGGGTGCCCGTGATGGCGGACGGCACAGGCACCCTCATGCCGCGGGCCCCGTAGCAACCGCTATGGCTGCTACAGCGGTAGCTACTCCACTGCTAAGTACTGTAGTCACTCATATGTTCTACAGTGATACAACTCTCAGCATATGTTTACCATTGTTAAGGTCATACTGAAAGGTGTAGTTTTACCGTACAAACTTATATGGAAGGGGTTAACCTGAGTGTGCAATTGATTTCTGCTAAGCTTGGTTCTGCTTCTGTATTTATGTTATGAGCTTAGTTCTGGTGCATTAAGATTGATTCTGGCACTGTATTTGTACTTAAAACTTGGAATAATGTAATTATTTTATCTTATTATAGTAGTAGGAATACTTTCACGTGGCATGCTGCAGCCACGCCGTGAACATATATTTTTGTCATTCAAGTAGGGAACCTGTTGTTAAAATGGGGAATCCCATCTGTCCCCTGGATGGTGAAGGAAATGTTCATCTGAAGTATCACCGCAATTTTCGTTAGCTACTCCTTACTTAGGGCAGATACACACGAACGTTGTGTTTTTGCGCGTGCAAACAACGCTGCGTTTTGCGCGCGCAAAAACCATTTGACAGCTGCGTGTGTCATCCGTGTCTGATGCGCGGCTGCGTGATTTTCGCGCAGCCGCCATCATAGAGATGAGGCTAGTCGACGCCCGTCACTGTCCAAGGTGCTGAAAGAGCTAACTCTTTCAGCACCCTCGACAGTGAATGCCGAACACAATATCGAAAAACCTGTTGAAAAAAAAGAAAACGTTCGTACTTACCGAGAACTTCCCGGCCGTTGCCTTGGTGACGCGTCCTTGGTGACGCGTCCTTGGTGACGCACCTCTCGACATCGGGCCCCACCTCCCTGGATGACGCGCCAGTCCATGTGACCGCTTCAGCCTGTGCTTGGCCTGTGATTGGCTGGAGCTGTCACTTGGACTGAATTGTCATCCCGGGAGGTCAGACTGGAGGAAGATGCCGGGAGTTATCGGTAAGTCAGAACTTCGTTTTTTTTTCTACAGGTTCATGTATATTGGGATCGGAAGTCACTGTCCATGGTGCTGAAACAGTTTAACTCTTTCAGCACCATGGACAGTGACTATCTCCTGACGTCGCGTACCGATAATTTTTTTGCCGGGTTCGGCCAAAACGAGTTCGGCCGAACCCGGTGAAGTTCGGTTCGCTTGTCCGGCTTCGCTCATCGCAAAGACACTCCGTTTGGATGTTCGGAAACAGAAAAGCACGTGGTGCTTTTCTGTTTACATTCATCCTTTTGACAGCTGGTGCGCTGTTTCAGTCAGTTCGCACGGAAGTGCTTCCGTGCAACCTGCGTGGTTTTCACGCACCCATTGACTTCAATGGGTGCGTGATGCGCGAAATACGCAGAGTTATTGAACCTGTCGCGCTTTTTGCGCAGCAGACAAACGCTGCGCAAAAAGCACGGACTGTCTGTACTGCCCCATAGACTTGTATTGGTCCATGCGTGCCGCGTGAAAACCACGCGGCCCGCACGGACCGAATACACGCTCGTGTGAATCCCCCCTTAGTGTAACGCTGGCGTCCTGTTGTCTCTGTGTGTCAGGATTCCGTGACCACCGACATGCTGCCTCTCCCCCACAGTCACGGAAGCTGAGATGACTCGGCTCCCCACTGGTGTACTCTGTGCCCTCCTACTATGGCTGGTTCTGTGTCCTATAGGGTGTGCGTGCTTCCTTTCAGATCCTTAACCGGCCAGCGCACACATACCAAAATATTTACCCAACCAATCCCAGAAGTCCAGTACATATATAAAGCAGCCTCACTGGTCACCTGACGCCTGAGCAACTTTAGTTTGTTCCTGCAAAGGTTCCAGTCTGAAACCTGTTACTTGCTACTAGTCCGTATCCAGCTGCCGGCTACCAGTTTGTATCCAGATACTTGCTACCAGTCTGT
Source organism: Rhinoderma darwinii (assembly GCF_050947455.1). Taxonomy (NCBI): domain Eukaryota; kingdom Metazoa; phylum Chordata; class Amphibia; order Anura; family Rhinodermatidae; genus Rhinoderma; species Rhinoderma darwinii. Next base: position 107,102,727 of record NC_134693.1, read on the forward strand.
ATCCAGCTACCGGCTACCAGTCTTTATCCAGCTACTTACTACCAGTCCATACTCTCATATAGATAACAAAGAGCATACAACAATATTATATATAAAGGTATGTTCACAAGAAGGAATCTTGCAGGCGGACTCCGCCTCAAAATTCCGCCGCCTATTAATTTCAAAGGGAGTCATACGCTTTTTTTCCCCTCTAGCTGATTACTTCAGCTAGCAGGGGTAATAAGCATCCTGCTTTATCTGCGGGCGGATTCCACACGAACCTCCCATTGACGTCAGGGGGGATTCTTCCTGCCGTCGGCAGGAATAGTTCCGCGATAGATTTTGCGGCGGGACCCGCAACGCAAGATCCACCGTGTGAACTAGCCCTAACACAGGTTGTTGGTCAGATCATGCTAGTGCATAAAGATCGGTAAAGGGGTGTGTCCCACTAAGCCAAATGTATACACTTACAAAGTGATGGGACAAAGCACCAATGTACTAGAGAAAGAATCAAAAAATGTACAAGAAAAATGGATAAAAAGAGTCACACATTGGATATACTGTGGATACAGAGGAAACATTGATTAAATCCATGATATATGGTTCAGGCTTTATGGGAGGATAGTGCACTCTCCACGTACTGATGGGGCACCATGACTGGGGGAGGTGTGACACAATACTTATGGTAAATTGTCTTCCATGGTTAGCACCCATCGCTTGGAATTCCGTGACATATTCCGTGATATATTATGTATTTTACATTCATGGAATGTATTGTGGTAGTTATCCTAAGTGCCAATTGAACAATTTATATTTATATTGTAACCTTAGTGAAATAGACCACTGTTCACATGATGTCACAATTGAGGCCATTTGATTAGCGCTGGCTACTGGCTGTGTTTTTTGGGTTGCTGGATTTATATGTTGTGCGACATGTAATGGTTAAACCATGGTTGCACTATTATGTTTGAGAAACTTCTCAGGTTATTAGACATAGAGACCTTTTATGTGGTTTATCATTTAGATACAAGGGATTTCGATAGTGCTATTGTCCTATTTCCATTGGAACAGGTGGATCGGGCCCCTGTGAAGTTTTGAGCGATGATTGGTGGGTTAGTATGTCTGAGATGAAGACATGACCATTGATAGTGCCCCATCAACGCACACACAGCTGTAGAACATAGCCTATTACCAGTAGTAAAGATGGTTCCGACGCATGCACTATGGATATATTGGGTTTGCAATAATAATGAACCCCGACTCGGCTGTGGCTCTACCCTGACATTCCTCGTCATGTTCGGAAGTAAGAGCATCAATTGGTTTACTTGGGCTGGAATTAGTAGTTAATCACGATTATATGGGGTTATAGGGGGAGGGTTCCACATGTTAACACTGATTGGCCTCTTTGTATGGAGTTGAATGTATTTATGTATTTATACAATTATGTTCACTATATGTTTATGTTTGAGAAAGACTCCAACGAGGTCAAAAAGTATACTTTGTATTATTGGGATGTGTGAAAAAACACCTACGATTTTTGCCATAATAGCTGTCTTTGAATATTTTGCACATTGGATATAGTGACATCACCGGAGTGAAACATACAGGATGAACATATATCCAGAGCGATATGGGTACATCTGATATGTAAAGAGCATTGTACTAAATACTATATTACTTCATAAAGAAATGTACCACATATGCTTTGAATTGTCTTTAACAAAGTTGCAGAATAAGTGAAGACATGGACGAGAAGCTGGATGTAACCAGTAATAGTGCTAAGCAAAGAGGTGTAGCATATATTATAACATGCCTTTATGCATAACCATCTGTATGACACAACCGAGATGGCGCCAACCCCGACGTGCATTTTGGCACAGCGTTCGTCCAGCTACTTGCTGCCAGCCCGTATCCAAATACCTGCTACTAGTCTGTGGCCTACTACTTATTGCCAACCTGTGACGTGCTGCAGCTCTGCTACCTGTTACGTAGCTGAGAACTCTGACCTGTATCAAGCCTTTTACAGTATCACCTGCCTATGCCCGAACCTATGGTGTAATTCACCATTGCCTGCTGGTTCATAGGGCCAGCTACTACTCACACTGGGACCTGGTAGTCTCCCCGCTGCGAAGTCCAGATCCTGCAAAGTCCACAGGCTATTAGAGGTGACCCAAAGCTAAACCAGTTGAGTAGCAGAGTGGGTCCACAACCCGAACGTTATTATACTTATTAAACCCTATTACAATTTATTATGCACTATTTTCTATATGTTTCAATCATAGTATAATTTATGAGCCTATTCGATGAAGAGGGTATGTGGGAAGGTTTTCACGTTCTCTGTTTTTTATTAGTTATTTTGTGTGTGTGTGTGTATGTATTTTATTGTGCTATATTGTATATACATATACACAAAATTGTCAATAAAAAAGATCTGATTAGCCCATTAGTGACCATGAATACGCCTTTTCACGGTGGTCACTAACGGGCCTTAGGCTAGTGGGTGTCCCTTGCAGGCTGGAACCATGCTCGGCTGTGTCATGACAGCCAGGCTCCTGCTCTAACGGTAGCAATTAAAGTTTCCTTTAGATCGTGACCGTTTAACCCCTTAGATGCTGCGGTGAATAGCGACTGCGGCTTCTAAGTAATTTACAAAGAAAGAGAGCTCCATCTGTCACTCATCTGTAGCCTGCAAATGTGATCGCGGGCTTCTGATGGGTTGCCAGGGCAGCCAGGGACCTAACAAAGGCCCCCATGCCTGCCCTAGCTATATTCCTATTAGGACGTGTCAGAGGCCTGGCCTAATAGATTGCCTGTCAGTTTTACACTGACAGGCAATAATGTGCTGCCATACTACGTATACCAAAAATTATATAAGGGATTAAAAGATTGAATTTTGCAGAAATTAATGAAAAAATTAATTCATGTGAAATAAAAATTATTAATGAAGGGGAACAGTACAAAAAAACCACAACATTTGTTTCAATAACAAGTTGTTTTATTTCATAAGAGTGTACAAAAGAAATAAAAACACACATAAATGGTATCGCTACGATTGTAACAACCCGAAAAATAAAGTTAACATCTAATTTAAACCGCAAGATGAACAGCGTAAAAAATAAAACGCTAAAAAACAACGGTGGAATTGCTATTTTTTCCCACTGTCCCCAAAAAAGTAATAAAAGTTAATCAATAAGTCCCATGTACCCCAAAAAAGTACCAATGAAAACTACGTCTTGTCCCACAAAAAACAAGCCCACATACGGCTACAACGACTCAAAATAAAAAAGTTATAACTCTTGAAAAGTGACGCTGCAAAAACAAGTAATTTTAGTTCAAAAGTGTTTTTATTGTGTGAAAGTAGTAAAACATAAAAAACAATACATATTAAGTAATCGTACCGACCCATAGAATAAAGGTAACATGTTATTTTACGTCGCACAGTGCGAACACTGACGGAATTGCTGCTTTTTTTCTATTCCAGCCAAAAAAAAGTTAATAAAAGTTAATAAAAATATAATATTTACCAAAAATAGTGACATTGAAAAAGACAACTAATCCCGCAAAAAACAAGTCTGTATACAGCTATTTCAACAGAAAAATAAAAAAGTATAGCTCTTTGAATGCGAAGATGGAAAAATCTAAAAAATTGCATAGTCATTAAGGCCTAAAATAGGCTGCTCACTAAGGGGTTAAAAAAGAATGGCATCATGTAAAAAAACAGCTCCTTGACATACCAACTAGGACAAGGAGAAATTAGCCCAACCATCTATAGCACCTACTTAGAAAAACTTGTCTCCTATACTGCTTTTAGTTCTCTGAAGTTTGAGGACATCATCTTCATTTGAACAGGCCATGTGCCTTGAAAGTGCTTGTCTTGGATTACCGACCCCCAGCCGTGTTTGCTGGCATCTGTGGTAATTACCACATAAGGAGAAGTTCTCCAGGGGACTCCCTTGTTTATATTGTTTGTGCAGAGCCACCAAAGGAGGGATGATTTCACAGTCTCGGAAATTTGAATTCTTGAATTCAAGAAGTCCTGTTTTCGATCCCACTGGGACAGAATCAGATTCTGTAAGGGTCTGGAGAGAAATTGACTCCATGGAATAGGTTGGATGCAAGACGTCATCATTCCCAACATCCGCATTCCTTCCCTTATGGAACAGGCGTCTTTCCCCCAAAATTTCCTTACTTCTGTCAGTAGGAGTATTTGTTTCTCTCTTGGTTGGAAGGAATGTTGAAGGGAGGAGTCTAGTAGCACTCCTAAGGAGACCTTCTGTTTTTCGGGAGGAAGACTTGGCTTTTGAAAGTTGATTATCCATCCCAATTCCAGTAGTAGGGAAAGAACCTGTGACCGATGACTGTCTAAGAGAGACAGAGTATCTGCTGTCAACAAGAAGTCGTCTAGGTATGGGATAATTACTATGCCCCGACTTATTACGAATGCCATGATCTCTGCCATAATTTTTGTAAAAATTCTGGGGGCGGAGGAAATGCCGAAAGAGAGGCAGACAAACTGGAAATGGAGAATGGAAGGACCGTTTTGAATCGCGAATCTGAGGAATCTCTGGTAAGCGGGGTGGATAGGAACGTGATAATACACATCCTTTAAATCGATCGTACACATTGAAGCCTCTTCCCTTATTAGAGGAATAGTCGATCTGATAAACTCCATCTTGAATTTTCGATATTTCACCCACTTGTTCAGGACCTTCAGGTTGATTATTGTCCTATAGGAACCGTTTGGTTTTTTGACTAAGAAGATCTTTGAATAGTGGCCTTTTAATTTTTCGTTGTGGGGAACTGGAGTAAATGCTCTCAATTTGAGTCGTTTCTGGACGTCCCGGATAAGGATCTGATGAAGGTCTTTTGCTTGGTACTGGGTTATTAGAAATTTCTCTGGAGGAATGGAGGAAAATTCTATTTTGTACCCTTCTACTATAATCTTTAGAACCCATGGGTTCTGGGTTATTCCGGTCCATTTGGGATAATATTGCAGGAGTCTTCCCCCCACACTCTTGGCGTCATTGCTTTGAGGGCTGAAATGAATTATTGGGGTTAAGGAGATATCCTCGACCCCTTCTTCCTTTGGGGTAACTGCAGCGACCGAACTTTCATTTCCTACTGTAGTTCTTTAAGGTAGGTTCCCTCTGTTGGCGAAACCTCCCAAACTGAGGTTTTTTTGGGGGTTTCTCTTCTGGAAACCCCTTTTTCCTATCCGCTGAATTCTCCAGCATGTTATCCAGGAGAGGACCGAACATCAGAGACCCTGTAAACGGGATAGAACACAATTTGTTCTTGGACTTCGTATCTCCTGACCACATTTTTAGCCATAATGCTCTTCTAGCAGCATTTGAGAGAGCCCCATTCCTGGAAGCAAATCTAATGGATTCCGCTGAAGCGTCTACCAAGAATCCGGTTGCCATCTTTAGTAAGGGTAGAGATTCTAATAGATCTTGTCGTGATGTCTTCATCATCAAATGGGTCTCCAGCTGGTTTAACCATATAAACATTGCTCTTGCTACTGATGTGGCCACGATATTAGTAGAGATCAAAGCAGAGGAAGATTCCCAAGCTCTTTTCAGTAGCCTGTCTGCCTTTCGGTCCATGGCGTCCTTCAACTGAGAGGAATCTTCAAATGGGATTGCGTTTTTTTTAGCAACCCTGGCTACTGGGACATCTAGTTTTGGGATCTCATCCCAAGGTTTAGTGTCTTCTGGATCAAAGAGAAGTCTGTTTTTAAACTCTCTTGAAATGAAGAGCCTCTTTTCTGAATCTTGCCATTCAGTTGTCACCATTCTATTGAGATTTTCATTTACCGGAAAAACCTTTGTTTTCTTTTCCGTTAGACCCCCAAACATCTCATCCTGGATGGTATGTGGTTGGTCTTCTTCGGGAATATGCATGGTTTCCCGTATTGCCTGGATTAAGGTATCAGACATCTCAGAAGGGAAGAATTTTTTTTTCTCTTGAGTGGATGAAGTTGAAGGCAAGAGTTCCTCTCCTTCTAACTCACCCACCGATAGGTAATAACACTCCTGCTCAGAGTCAGACCCCTGAGAAGGAGGACAATATTTTTGATCCACTTCAATCCGTGGTCTTTTTGCCCGGGAGTGTGAGGGAGTTTCTTGAGGAGGGGCGAGGGAGGCTACTGACTGACTCACTTCTTCACAAATCATAGCCCTAAGTTCAGACATAAACATTTGTTGTTCCTCTTTTAGTATTTTTGCAATACAATCCTGACACAATTGTTTCCTATGTGACTCTGGCAATTTTTTTGCACAAGTCGCACATTTTTTAACCTTCTTTTTATCAGTTTGTCTCTGAGAGGAATCTTTATCCTAGAGAAAACAGAAGGTAGGTAAAGTATGGTGTACATACATAAGGAGTCATAACCCTTACCCCAAGGGTGAGACTCACGTGACCCTGGGACATATCTGGAGTTCCGTCAGAACAAGGAAGTTCCATTCCGCAACAGGTAACAGCCAATGCAATATGCAATCCACAAATCAATCCAAGTTAAAGGTATCAGCTCTAACTACATACCTGTGCGTGTCCCTTTAAATGCGGGCGTTTTGAATTTCCCGCCTTCCAAGATGGCCACGGACTGGAAGTAGCCCGACGTAATTTCCGGTCTCGGGTATTCATTGAGGTGCGGCCGCGTCATAGCCGGCGACTGAGGCCTGCTATGCGGTGCAGCGAGGATACTTTGCCGGTGCGTCCGAACCTATGGAGCTGCCGGTCCCCGCCTTGTCACGCGGCCCGGCCGAAGCCTGCTTGGGAATCCCGAACCCCACACCCTACCGGAACCCTGCCTAGGATTCCTCAGGTAGGTGTCTTATGTTGGGAGCTAAGGGACCTCTCGTTAGAGGGGTGTTAGCCTAGGCTTTAGGGGGAATAGAAGGGGGAGTGCATGGACCCCCCGATCTTGCCCCCTGCCCGAGTTTTTTTCCTGCAGCAACACAGGAGTGACGTCTCTCTGCTCCTGACCCTGTAGGGACATGAAGAACACTGGCAAGTGGATGGTGGGAGAGGCCTTTTAACCTCTCTGTCTTCCTGTCCCTATAGGGGTCAATAGGGCAATCTGCTGTGGTGCTGTCATGAGGGATGTACTGGAAATACGGGTTGCTATCCACGGCTGCCAGCGTAGAAATGAATGGGTCTGTAAATGCGGACCGCAGTTACGGACAAAATCTACGGTCGTATGCATGGGGTCTTAGTGAGTGAAACTGTCAATCACTGTGTGTGGTCGAAACTGAGAAGAAAGTAATTAATTTAAAGCTTCTACTAAACTGCAAGAAAAGACGGGGGAAATTATTAAGACTGGCGTTTCAATGGCGGGTAAAACGGCACAAAAGTAGATGTTTTTTCCGCAAGTTGGGACTTTTGTGTGCCATTTGCGACATCACTATGCCAGAAAACTGGCGTAGAAAAGTTAACAAATTGCCCCATAGTGATCTTCTCACATACTGACCTTACATAGGGCTGCAACATTGGTCTGACAGATGCCCTTTAACCCAGTTTTGCTGTAGGTAGCAAAATCCTCTGATACTTTTTTCTTACTTGTCATATATTCAAATGCTGAATTAGCTGAATGCATAGAGAAATGTATTAACTGTTGTAGAAAAGTTGCAAACTGCAAAATAGTTGCAATTTACAGGAAAATGTTTGAGTTTTGTACCAACGCCGCCGCTCACACCACTTTTCTAAAAATTGGGTGGAGCTTAACAGAAGGGTGTGGAGCCACCCATGGCTCAACAAATTCACTTTAATTTAGGCCAGAAACTGACGTAAATTAAGGTACAAATCTAGGCGAGCTCATAGCACCTAATATTAAGAGGTGCATTTTACAACAGCGATCTCTATATTAAGACTGGTGTATGAAACGCCAGTCTTAATAAATCTGCCCCATGGTCCTTACATAACATGTAGAAAAATATACGCAGAATATAAAAATATTAAAGCAGAAACTATACTACTAGATCTAGATTACCCATCTGAATATCTTTTCACTAATCCATGTCCTTTGTATTAAAAACGATGTACACATTTATCTTATAACCAATTGTTCCTGGTGGGTATTAGCAGAAATATTGACACCAGTCACAATACATCCTATTGTGGGTATGCAGCAGCAATTATTTTACAAGGGCATTCGTTAAGGTTCTATGACTAATGATGATGTACATCGGTTAGAGGAATGTGACAACTGAAATAAAGGCAGCATTTCATTCAAAAGATGTTTCATTAAAAAATGTTCAAGATAAAAAAACAGCAGAAACTAAATTCTTTTTAGAGCCTGTTTTACAATTAATTTCAGATTTGTACTGGTTCTGGTTGAAATTACAATCACAAGTGTTACAACAATGAATAAAAAATGTATATGTAAGCATTAGTGAAGCCAAAACTGTAACCGTTTTTTATATTTTTATTTGCTTTTATTTAATATTTTTTTGTAAAATGCTTCAATTTAAAGCCAATAAGAAAAAGCCAATCTCCATCTAAATGATATAGGCTCAGGACAAGTGACGTAACCAGTGATATTTTTTTTAAGGTATGGGGAAGGGCTGCAGTCGGCACCACTATTGCATTCTTAAGCCAGATTCACACGAACGAGTGCAAACTTTTCAAGTCCGCCTTGCACCCGTGCAGGTCCCGTTTTTACAGATCCCCATAGATTAACTCTATCGAGGGATCCGTGAAAACAGAAGAAAATAGGACATGTTCTATTTTTCAACGGACCTTTCACACGGTCCTTTGAAACAACGGCCGTGTAAACGGCCCCATTGAAATACATGCGTCCATGTGATGTCCATTGATTTAACGGCCGTCACATGGACGTATTCTACTTTCGGGTGAATAAGCCCTGGATCGAACATTGAGAGTGGTTACTAAATGGACTAACAGCAATCCCCCAAGACCAGGGGCGTAACTAGGAAACACTGGGCCCCCTAGCAAACTTTTGACTGGGACCCCCTCCCCTTGGTGCCACACACAGCCCGTCCTTCTGGATAGTGCCCCCTGTAAATAGTGCCATACAGCCCCCATCTGTAGACAGTGCTATAAAGCCCCCCGTAGACAGTGCTATAAAGGTCCCCCCCGTAGACAGCGCTATACAGTCCCCCCCTGCATACAGTACTATACAGATCTCCCTGTAAACAGTTCAATACTTTCAAGTATACCAAAGAGGGACAAGCGATGCGGCACACAGCGGCAATTTTTTTCTTTTAAGCCACGACTCTAATTCCACCCAATCCCGCATACACACCCGGTTCAGCCCACACAGTATCACGCTCCCATAGTGCCCCCACTCAGTATAATGCCCCCATAGCTGCCACCATAGAGGATAATGCTCCCATACAGTATACTGACCCATAGATGACCCCATACAGTATAATGCCCCCACAGATGCCCCCATGCAGTATAATGCCCCGATAGCTGCCCCCATGCAGCATAATACCCCCATAGCTGCCCCATACAGTATAATGCCACCCATAGCTGACCACCACAGTATAATGCTCCCCATAGCTGCCCCACAGTATAATGCCCCCACAGTATAATGACCCCCATAGCTGTCCCCACAGTATAGTGCCCCCATATCTGCCCCCACAGTATAATGTCCCCCATAGCTGCCCCACAATATAATGTCCCCATAGCTGCCCACAGTATAATGTCCCCCATAGCTGCCCCAACACAGTATAATGCCCCCATAGCTGCCCCCACAGTATAATGCCCCCCATAGCTGTCCCCACAGTATAATGCCGCCCATACAGTATAATGCCCCTCATATAGTAAAATGCTCCTATAGTTGCTACCATATTAGCCACCCTTCTCTACCCAGTATAATGCCCCATTGTGCCTAATAGAAAAATAATAGCATAATTACTTACCTATCCTCGTTCCCATGACGGGTGGCAGATCCTTCTCTTCCCATCTGTGCTGTGAGAGACTCTGCGCAGACAGGCGCAATGACGTCACTACATCGCGCCTGCCTGCACCGAGCCGCTCACGGCAGAGTAAATGCTGTAGCAAGGAGCCGTCAGCTCCTTGGTCCAGAATTCAGGAAGCGCGACAAGCAAGGCTGTGGGGCTAGGTGGGCCCTGTGGGCCCCCAGGCTTAGGGCCCGATCGCAATTGCGACTGTTGTGACCCCTAGAGCTACGACACTGTTAAGCCTATGGCAGAGCAGGGAGATACCTCCCTGCTCTGTCATAGTGATCAATAGCATCTGCGTCCGAAGGACGCAGACACTAATGAATGTGGCATCGCTACCACTGTAGCAGCTATAGTGGCTGCTAGCGAAGCCTCCGAGCATGGTGGCCCTCATGCTGCGGGCCCTGTAGCAGCCGCTATGGCTGCTACAGTGGTAGTTACGCCACTTCCCAAGACCCAATACAAGTGACCACCACAATATCTGTCACCTATGCATACATATCAATGTGCTCAATACCTAAGAAGTATAGTCTCAGATATATTTAAAAAAAAAACTCTCAATCAGCGCTTCAACCCCTTCATTCTCAGGATTGGTGGGGGTCCAGGATCAAATGTGACGTAATGTGCAACAGAGCTATAATACTTGAGCATATTTTCTTAGAACAATGTTGTACCGTTCCCGTTATTCCTACTAGAAATGTATGCATAAACTGACTACTAGGTATTACCATTTCCCTTGTCAATGAGGCGTCTTTCTACACACTCTAATACTGTCCAATCAGTGCTGACAGTAGGGACACACACTGTTGACAAGGGGAATGGTAACGCCCAGTGGTCATTTTATTCATACATATTTAGAATGAATAACAGAGAAACGGCACAATGCAGAGCTCCAAGAAAAGGTGCACTAGAATTTGATTTTATAGGAAATTCATGTTTTTACTAAAAAAGACATGTCAGAAGAGCCGACAGGTCCTCTTTAAATATAATCTTTAACTTAGAGCCACATTAGTTTATTAGGGAAGTGTATTACTAGCGATTCGCAAATAAACTACAGTGCTTCAGCAGTAACACTTAGAAAGTAACATAGGGCTGTACTGCTGATATTATTATTTCCTAATATAATATAACCTTTATACTGCCCCCCCCCCCCCCCCCAATGGAGCTGTGTATGTTTTGTCAAAGGTTGGAATTTAAGGGGTTGTCCCAGAATGAACATAGGTGATATTTGTCTAAATGCTGGGGCCCTATTGCTGGGAACCCCGCCGACAGCAAGGTAGGGGTCCTGAACCCCCCATTCCTCCTCACTGCTCTACTGGGCCTCTTAATAAGTTAGGCACATATCTGGCCATCCGTGCACCAGAGAGTCAAGCCTATGCCAGCTCGAACGCAGTGAGAAGGACTTTGAATAAAGCAGAGGTCAAGCATGTGCCCTGCCGCTCTATTAAAAGTCTTTGAGAGTACAGCGCTCGGCTGTTTCCGTCAGTCCCACAGACAATGAATGAAGTGGCAGGTGCATGCTCGACCACCGCTCCATTCAAGCTCCTCCTCAATGCCTAGCTACTTTATATTGGATCCCAAATAAATAAGTGATTCCTGGGCCTGTGTTTCCCTCACCCCAAGCTAATTTTCCAATTGTTATCGGGTTTATAATTTTTTTTACCATTACTTTTCATTTGCAGCACTGTACTGTCTTTTTCTGCTATTCAAATAGATACAGTTAATTAGTTTCTTAATTGGAGTTGAGGAGTTTCTGTCATGTGAAGCATTGGCACACACAAAATTGTAATCCTGGGTGTACTTATGACAATATTGTAATGTGACATTGCTATTGTATGACAGTTCTTAATAGTACAGGGTGGGCCATTTATATGGATACACCTAAATAAAATGGGAATGGTTGGTGATATTAACTTCCTGTTTGTGGCACATTAGTATATGGGAGTATGTGGCACATTTTATAAGTGGTCAGAAACTTGTAAATAACTCATGAAAGAATAAATTAACGTTAAAACCAAGCACACCATTGTTTTTCTTGTGAAATTCTCAATAAGTTTGATGTGTCACATGACCCTCTTCCCATTGAAAAAACTAAAGTTGGATACAAAATGGCCGACTTCAAAATGGCCGCCATGGTCAACACCCAGCTTGAAAAGTTTCCCCCTCCCATATACTAATGTGCCACAAACAGGAAGTTACTATCACCAACCATTCCCATTTTATTTAGGTGTATCCATATAAATGGCCCACCCTGTAGTTTTGTACTGCATCATATTATTACATGTACTCTGGTCTACAAACACTTCCTTCCCAAAATATAATGTTCCTTGTTTCCTTAACTTTCAACAGTGCAAAAAAAAAATCAGCTATTCTAAAATCTCTCCAGTCATAGAAAAAAAAAAGGACTATGGAACTCTTATGAAAATTGCAGATGTTTATAAATCCCCATGTAGTAGAAGAGCAGACTTATCACCTCCGGGAGTTTCATTAATTGAAGGAAATCTAGAGTACAAATTCACCAAGTTTTGTGCTATAATCTGATTTAGCTCCCAGCTGTTGGTGACCTGGTCCGGCTAAAGCAATAATCCCACTGACGTCATGTCTGTAGACGTACAATGTCGAAGAAAATATATGCCAGTGGATCTAGTGGACTTAACATCATGCACTTTGTGAATCTAATATCTGATTTACGGCTTTTTACATTGATTAATAAATTTATGGCGTAACTTGTGTTCCTACAGGCCAGTCATTGCTGCTAAATCCTGAGCCCCACAGATTAAAGCAATGAGACTATTTGTGGAGGAATCTCGAGATCCATCATTATGTTGATATAGTATTTTACACTGTTGAATTAAAAAGACAATACATTTCAAGTTGTGGTATAATATAATGATTCAAGCTGCTGCTTTTATCAAGAGGGACCTGAGTGCTGACAGATTCTTTATCAGAGAGGGAATGCGTTCCAGTAATAGTCTACAATCATGAATGGAACGGATACTATTTTACAACAAAGTACAATAGATGTTTGTAAAATCCAGTGAGAAGAGACTCACGGAAAAAAGGAGTGCGATACGTCGTGGAGTGTGGTGGAACGCTGTAATCCATTCTGATTTGCTTTCTGGCAACTGTTTCTCTCAGATGCTTTCTACAACATGTTCCGATGTGTGAGAGAACAAGTGACATTGTGGCAACATGACAGCGTGACACAAAGCAGACCGTGACTTCTACATGGCTTAATCAGATTCCCTCACCATTGAGTGACAGCCAAGTAAAGCTGAACAGAAAATTGTTCACAAATGTATGCTATAAAACTATCCACCGTTCTCTACCATTACATTACAAACACACCATCTCTCCTTCCTGTTCAGTCCTCTCCATATCTGCTCATCTCTATTCTCGGCCCTCGTGGCAGTGAGCAGATATATTGGTGATCCCTGGTCTGAGAGAAAGCAGGGTGTAATTGGGAGAGGGAGTATTACAGAAGTTGACAGATGCAGACAGAATGGTCTTGCTCATGAAATCAGGGGGGAGAAAAGAATGGAGTTTCCATGGTAACACTAGGCCTAGGAAATTGAGGCCTACTTTGCCGCCACCATTCACAGGTCATATGTTAGGGCTTGTTAGCAGGCAGTTTCATTAACCTACACAATTTAAGCTTTTTTGTTCTGGGGTTTTTGGATACTTCTAAAATATGAAAACAGGAGTTATTATACGGTGAGAAGATATAATTTGACTTTTCTGGCAAAACAGCCCATATCTATACTTTATATATGCCAAGATGGCATAACTGAACTGTGGTACCATATCCTTCTGACCCTATATCCTTATCTTTGGCAAGTTGTAAGATAGTTATGGCTCCTTATACGGCTATAACTAAAGCTGATATAGATTTATTAATAATTGGTGCAATTGTAGGTTTAATTACAATTAATCAAAAATTTACCTTTAAGGCCAATGGAAATTTTACAATGGAATAAGCTACAACCAAAATGATTTGACCATGGAGAATTGTTTAGAGCATAGCTGACTTTTCACGTGTATGACTAAAAGAAAAATACTTCAATGTTAGAATATTGTTCAGATATTGGTCAAATGATTGTGTCTATGGCCACTTTGAGAACAGGAAATCTGGACAGGTATAACATTAGTTGAGCCAGTATCTTTATTATTGATCTGATAATGTAGATAAAGTGATATTCTTCTTTAACACTGTAAAAACAGGATAATAGGTGTCACGATTCCAAGGGTATGTGAACCCACTAGGCCGCTCTGCCATAGCAGAGTGGCAGCTGGCCAAACAACAGTCAATGAAAAGTCTTTAGCACAAGAGTACTTGTATGACAGTTCTGACAGACACGAGATGTAGCTGACGCTTTGGCACAGATAATTCATGGCACAGATGACAATTGGCATGACAGTTGGCGTGGCAGATGACGCTTGGCATGGCAGATGACGCTTGGCGTGGCAGATGGAATAAACACGATTCCAACACAGTTACAGGATACAGGAAGCAGGATACGGAAACACTGGGAACAGGTTACAACTAAGGAACCATTTGCTTAACCCCTTCCTGCGATTGGGCGTGACTGTACGTCCGAAATCAAAGTGATTTCCCGCAGACGGGCGTACAGTTACGCCCTGCAGATAAAGCGAGCACAGGAGCTGTGCACGCTTTATCATCAGCGGCTGTCAGCTGTTATACACAGCTGACATGCCGCTGCAATGGCTGCGATGGCTGTTACCGCCGATCGCAGCCATTTAACCCCTTCAATGCGGCTGTCAATGACGTCCGCCGCATTGAAGTGGTTGACAGAGGGAGGGAGCTCCCTCTGTACCCCCCGCGCCCCCCCGCGATGGATCGCGGGTGGCGATTGTTGCTATGGCAACCAGGAAGCCGTTACTAGGCTTCCTGGTTGCCCAGGTACGGTAGCCTATTAGGTCCTGCCCGAGGCAGGACCTAATACGCTGAGGGTATGTTCACACGGCCTATTTACGGACGTAAATCGGGCGTTTTTGCCCCGAATTACGCCAGAAAATAGCGCCTCAATAGCGCTGACAAACATCTGCCCATTGAAAGCAATGGGCAGACGTTTGTCTGTTCACACGAGGCGTGTATTTACGCGCCGCTGTCAAAAGACGGCGCGTAAATAGACGCCCGTGTCAAAGAAGTGACCTGTCACTTCATTGGCCGTAATTAGAGCCGTTAATACATTGACTCCAATGAATAGCAGCGCTAATTACGCCCGTAATTGACGTGGCGTTCAAGCGCCTGCACATGCCGTTACGGCTGAAATTACGGGGATGTTTTCAGGCTGAAACATCCCCGTAATTTCAGCCGTAACGGACGCCCTCGTGTGAACATACCCTAACTGTCAAATGAAAAATTACAGTTACGATGCACTGCATTACATAAGTAGTGCAGTGCATCGTAGCGGGGATCAGAAGACCAGATCTTCAAGTCCGCACGTCAGTGTAAAAGAAAAAGTAAAAAATGTGAAAAAAATGTGAAAGAAAAATAAATAAATAAAAGTTAATAAATAATAAATAAATAATAAAATCAACACTTGTCCTGTTTCCCTGATCAACTCCTTTATTATTAGAAAAAAAATGAAAATATGAAAAAAAACTATACATAATAGGTATTGCCGCATTCGGAACGGCCTGATCTATAAAAATATCACATTATTTTTACTGCACGGTGAACACCGTAATTTTTTTTAATAAAAAACAATGACAGCATTTTATTTCTTGGTCATCTTGTCTCAAAAAATTTTTAATAAAAAATGATTAAAAAGTTGCAAGTAACGCAAAATGGTACCAATAGAAACTACAGTTCGTCACGCATAAAACAAGCCGTCCCGCAGCGATATCAACTACAAAATAAAAAAGTTATGGCCGTCAGAAAATGGCGACACTAAAACATGATTTTTTTAGAAAAGAGTATTTTTATTGTGGGAACGTAGTGAAACGTAAAAAAACAATATAAATTTGGTGTCGCTGTAATGGTATCGCCCCGCAGAATAAAGTTAACATGTTGCTTATACTGCACGGTGAACACTGTAAAAAAAAAAAAAAAAGAAACGTGCTGGAATAGCTGTTTTTTGGTTTCCTCATCTCCCAAAAAATGGAATAAATAGTGATAAAAAAATCGCATTTACCCCAAAATGTAACCAATTAAAATTACAGCTCATTCCACAAAAAACGCGCCCTCACACAGCTCCGTCAATGGAAAAATAACACATTATGACTCTCAAAATGCAATGATGCAAAATGATTCTAAATGACGGCCCAGACTCATTTTTAGGTCCAGTAGAATTTCACTAAATACCCCACATCGTCATTTGCTGGACCCCACAGGTGGACCTTGTAGACGCAGCGGAGAAGAGGAAACTGTAGGGCCTTGTGCGGCTTATAGGGCTAGTGAAGAAGTCAAAGATTAGGCAACACTGGAGCGCAGATATTTTGTATAATACCCAATAAACCCGGCCTGTGTATAAAGGATAGGTTCAAAGCGTACCACACCAATCCATGGATTATTCATTCACCCCATTATTACATCATCCTATTATATGACCTGTTGCACTCCGGCCAGCTTACATATGCCCTGATGTACTCCGCCCAGCTTACATATACCCTGATGTACTCTGCCCAGCTTACATATACCCTGATGTACTCCGCACAGCTTACATATACCCTGTTGCACTCGGCCCAGCTTACATATACCCTGATGTTCTCCGCCCAGCTTACATATACCCTGATGTACTCCGCCCAGCTTACATATACCCTGATGTACTCCGCCCAGCTTACATATACCCTGATGTACTCCGCCCAGCTTACATATACCCTGATGTACTCCGCACAGCTTACATATACCCTGATGTACTCCGCCCAGTTTACATATGCCCTGATGTACTCCGCCCAGCTTACATATACCCTGATGTACTCCGCCCAGCTTACATATACCCTGTTGTACTCCGCCCAGATTACATATACCCTGATGTACTCTGCCCAGCTTAAATTTACCCTGATGTACTCCACGCAGCTTACATTTGCCCCCACATTATAAGCTGAAATACCACTAATACACCAAGCAAAATCTGCGCTTCAAAAGTCAAATGGTGGTCCAACTGAGCCTGGCAGTGTACCCAAACGGCAATTTATGACCACATATGGGGTATTCTGGAGAACCCGCTTAACAATTTATGGGATGTGTGTCTACGGTGGTACAAGCTGGGCACAACACATTGGGCACTGAAATGGCATATTTGTGGAAAAAAGCAATTTTCAATCTGCAACATCTATTGTTTACTCATTTTTGCAAAACACTTGTGCGGTCAAAATGCTCACTACACCCCTAGATCAATTCTTTGAAGGATCTAGTTTCCAAAATGGGGTAATTTTTCGGGGGGTACCACTGTACTGATACTATAGCTCAATGCAACATGGTGTCAAAAAGCGAATCTTGTAAAATCTCCACTCCAAATACTAAATGGCGCTCCTTCCCTTTAGAGCCTTGCTGTGTGTCCAAATAGCAGTTTATGACCACATGTTGGGTATTTCCGTACTCTGAAGAAGTTGCTTTACAAATGTTACGGTGCTTTTTCTCCTTTATTTGTTGAGAAAATGAAAAATTTTTAACTAATGCTGCGTCTTATTGGAAAATAATGTAATTTTTCACTTTCACTGCCCATTTCTAATAAAATATATGAGACACCTGTGGGGTCAAAATGCTCACTACACCCCTAGATGAATTCCTCAATGGGTGTAGTTTGCCAAATGGAGTCACTTTTGGGTAGTTTCCACTGTACTGCTACCTAAGGGGCTTTGCAAAAGCGACAAAACCAATCCAGGAAAATCTGCTCTCCAAAAGCCAAATGGCGCTCTTTCCCTTCTGAGCCCGGATGTGTATTCATACAGTACTTTATTACCACATATGGGGTATTTCCGTACTCTGGAGAAGTTGCTTTACAAATGTTACAGTGATTTTTCTCCTTTATTTGATAAGAAAATGAAACATTTTTACCTAAAGCTACGTCTTAGTGGAAAAAAATGAAATTTTTCATGTTTACTGCCCAATTCTAATGAAATCTATGAAACACCTGGGTGGTCAAAATGCTCACTACACCCCTAGATTAATTCCTCTAGGGGTGTAGTTTCCCAAATGGAGTCACTTTTGGGGGATTTCCACGGTACTAGTACCTTAGGAGCTTTACAAATGCGACATGGTGCCAAGAAATCAAACCAGCAAAATCTCTACTCCAAAAGCTAAATGGCGTGCCTTCCCTTCTGAGTCCTGCTGCTTGCCCAAACAGCAGTTTATGACCACATGTTGGGTATTTCCGTACTCTGGAGAAGTTGCTTTACAAATGTTGGGGTGCTTTTCATCATAAAATTTTGAGGTAAAGCTACATCTTATTGGAAAATAATGTAATTTTTCATTTTCACTGCCCAATTCTAATGAAATCTATGAAACACCTGTGGGGTCAAAATGCTCACTACACCCCTAGATGAATTCCTCAAGGGGTGTAGTTTCCTAAATGGAGTCACTTTTGGGGGGTTTCCACTGTTCTGGTACCTTAGGATCTTTACAAATGCGACATGGTGCAGAGAAATGAATCCAGCAAAATCAGTTCTCCAAAAGCTAAATGGCGTGCCTTCCCTTCAGAGTCCTTCCAGTTGCCCAAACAGCAGTTTATGACCACATGTTTGGTATTTCCGTACTCTGGAGAAGTTGCTTTACAAATGTTGGGGTGCTTTTCCTCATTTATTTGTTGAAAAAATTAAACATTTTGAGGTAAAGCTACATGGTATTGGAAAATAATATAATTTTTCATTTTCACTGCCCAATTCTAATGAAATCTATGAAACACCTGTGATGTCAAAATGCTCACTACACCCCTAGATGAATTCCTCAAGGGGTTTAGTTTCCAAAATGGGGTATTTTTTGAGGTGTTTCCTTTGTTTCAGCACCACAAGACCTCTTCTAACCTGACATGGTGCCTGAAATATAATCTAAGAAAAGGAAGGCCCTAAAATCCTCTAGGTGCTCCTTTGCTTCTGGGGCTTGTGTTTCAGGCCTGTAGCACACTAGGGCCACATGTGGGATATTTCTAAAAACTGCAGAATCAGGGCAATAAATATTCAGTTGTGCTTCTCCGGTATAAACCTTCAGTATTACAGGAAAAATGGATTAAAATGGAATTTCTGCAAAAAAAAAATTAATTTGTAAATTTCCCCGCTACTTTGCTTTAATTCCTTTGAAACGCCTAAAGGGTTAAAAAAAACATTCTGAATGCTGTTTTAAATACGTTGAGGGGTGCAGTTTTTAAAGTGGGGAGATTTGTGGGGGTTTCTAATATATAAGGCCCTCAAAGCCACTTCAGAACTGAACTGTTCCCTAAAAAAATGGGCTTTTGAAATTTTCTTGAAAATGTGAGAAATTGCTGCTAAACTTATAAGCCTTGTAACGTCCTAGAAAAATAAAAGCATGTTCAAAAAAATGATGCCAATCTAAAGTAGACAAATTGGAAAAGTTAGCTAGTAACTATTTTGTGTGGTTTAACTATCTGTCTTACAAGCAGATACATTTGAATTTAGAAAATGCTAATGTTTTGCAAATTTTCTCTAAATTTTGGTGTTTTTCACACAAAAATATTGAATATATCGACCAAATTTTTTCACTAACATAAAGTACAATATGTCACGAGAAAACAATCTCAGAATCGCTTGGATAGGTAAAAGCATTCCCGAGTTATTACCACATAAAGTAACACACGTTAGATTTAAAAAATGAGGCTCTGCCATGTGGTCCAAAAGTGGCTCAGTCCTGAAGGGGTTAAATGAACATGGGAAGACAACAACAACATTCAGGCACAGGAAGGAGGGCAGGACATACTTATATAGGACAGGGTGCACAGGGATAGTCTTGAGAAGATTCTAATGGTGCGTGCACTGGCCTTTTAAGAGAACACCTGGGCGCACACACGCACCATATGAGAGCATGCAGTGGATGGGAGCAGTACTTGCCTGCGTTCTCTGGGAGGAGGAGGAGAACGCTGGCTTACAGGTAACAAATGCTGGCGGACGCTAGGAGAAGCCGCATAGATACAGCGCTACTATAGGGCAGGTGTAGATTAGTTCTCAAGACTTCATACACTTAAGGTTTTCACTTGCGGGAACGGGTACGCATAGGTCAACTATATCTGGGACTTCTGATGTGCAATATGTGCAATATAGAAGTGGTTTTATGCTCAGATGCAAATGTAGTGGAATGGCATATTCATTTTTGTTCTTTGTTTTTAGCGTAAATGCTGCTACATTTCTGCAACGGAATTCTGTACGGAAAATCTGCAGCATTCACAGTAACAGCAAAGTGGATGAGATTTCAACAAATCTCATGCACAACTGAAGAAAAAAATCTGCTGTGCAAACGTACATAAATTGACCTGCAGTGTGGTTTTTATATCCACAGCATATCAATTTATGCTGTGGAAACATTGCTCCTTTGTTGCGGGTTTTCCCTGTTGAATACAATGGGGAGGTAAAACCCGCAACAAATAGCAAATGTTGCTATTTTCGCGGCAGAACTTCTGCGATTCCACCTCAACAATCTCAAATAATAAGAAACAAAACACTTTTTTTTATTTGATGCTTGACATTAATACTTAACCCTCCCCCCCTGGGGCATTGTCACAGAGACGCATTCCTCTGTTCTTCCTCCATCCCGGCCTCCTGGGATGACGTTTCATCCCATGTGACCGCTGCAGCCAATCACAGGCTGCAGTGGTTACATGGGCTGCAGCATCATCCCAGGAGGCCAGGCTGCACGGAGAAAAGTGGGATGTGTCACTATGACAACGCCCACGTGGGAAGCATTGGGGTTTTGTTTTTTTGCAGCAATTTGGTGTGGCTTTTCATCCGGAATTCACTGTGGGATCTGGGTCGGATACGCTGCGTACTTTTACGTAGCGTATCCGACCTGAGGGAACATACCCTTAAAGGAAAAGTTTAAGCAAATAACATAAGACAAGATTCCATATTTTTGGAAAAGAGCAGGTAAAACAGGTAAAGATTATTAGAAGAACAGAGGTCCTCAAGATAAAAGTGAAAGTAACAGCGACAGTGCAGATACTGCACCTTCATATTAGAGTGTCTAAGCTTTAAAAAAAGAAGAGAATAGCAGGTAACCAAGATGCAATATAAAAGAAAACATAAGAAAAGGGCTACAGTAGGCCAGATGAAAAGAAAAAGGGACAGCTATATCAACTGTAGATTGCAGAGGACTGAAAGCAGAAAAGCGGTTACAGCCTGGACTAGACGCTATCCAATTGATTCATAAAATATAGGATTCATGATATGTCATTCAATCAATACATGAGGGACTGGGAAGAGAATATTCCATTAGGTAACACAGAGAAAGGTCAACTGACTTGTGAATTTATTCTGACATATATTCTTATCTAATGTCATGAGCTACAGTTCTGTACAGTAATTTTCCTGGGATATTCATATCATTGGTAGATTTTTGTGGAAATCCAAAGTTAATCTGCGACAAAATCAGTAGTGAAAATCTGCAATATTTTTGCGACAGAATGGGCATGCTCTGGATTTTAAAATCTTCAGCATGCCCTGTTTTCCATGCTGATTTTTTCCGCTACATGTGGATGGGATTTTCAAAGCCCATCCCCATCTATGTATTGTACTATAAATTGTTCCGGATTTTCAGTGCGGAATACTGGATGAAAATCTGCGACATCCAAACATACCTATGGTCTAACCCAAATATGCTTAGCTAGGCTCTGTGGCAATGATCAATCCTAGATCCTATTTCATGTATAGTGGGAGGATTAATTTTTCAACAGGGATGGGAATAGAGTTTTTGCTCTAAGCAATAGCTTCTATAAAAATGACAGGGTCTGCAAGGTCCATGAAAGTTCCCTCAGGGTTCCCTAGGCATCAGTACCCATGTAATTTG
Organism: Rhinoderma darwinii; assembly: GCF_050947455.1. Lineage (NCBI taxonomy): Eukaryota > Metazoa > Chordata > Amphibia > Anura > Rhinodermatidae > Rhinoderma > Rhinoderma darwinii. Next base: position 107,124,609 of record NC_134693.1, read on the forward strand.
TTGCTATGGCAGCCTGGCATCTGGGGTTTGACCATGGCTTTGATTGTGGATTTGCTCGCTCTGCCTAGATACTGAATATGTTGAATTTATAATTCAAGTGCTTTCTTCAGGCACTCCTCCGTCCAGCCAGCTGAATTGACAAAATTGAACTAAGTTGAGATATTTTACTCCATTCTTCATCCCATGGGAACCAATCAGAAATGAGATTTGATTGCTGAAAAGAAAGTTAAATTTGTGTCTTTCACATGTATTTAGTTTTAAATGGCTGACTTGGCAATTCTACCCAAATCCTAGACTTTTAATGACTGACATTCCCTAAAGAAGGTCTGAAGCCTGCATTGCATGCAGATGTTTTATTAGTTAGTGCTTTCAAATTTATCTGACCTCTGTCTTGTAAAATTATAATTTTTTTCTTAACTAACTAAAAATATTACTATAATTAAATATCAGCGTCAAAATAGAAATTATATGAGTATAATCGTTTAACATCAGAATACTACCTAAAAGATATGTTGTAACCACTTGCAGGTATGTGGACCAACTGGGCCACTCCGCCATAACGTAGCAGCTGCTGATCAACAGTCAGTAATGCTAAAGTACCTGGAAGGTCAGAAGTGGGTATATGCCAGACAGTTAGGTGGAAGCAGGCCTTTGCAGGATAATGAAGTGTGGCTAGGACTTCGGACTGTAGTAGTGCAGTCGTCTCGGACACTGGACTTGGCTAGGACACCGGACTGGGGAAGTGCAGAGGTCTCGGACACTCGGTTTGGCACGGGCACAGGATACAAATGGTGAAGTCATCTTGGACACTCGATAGGGAATGGACTCCAGACACAGATGGTGAAATCGTCTCAGACACTCGACTTAGGCACTGGAACTAAACACAGATACTGGATACGGGAAACAGGATTCAGGACACGGGATACAGGATAAAACTTAGGAACCATTTGCAAGACAAATGAAGGGAAGACACAACATTACACAGGCAAGGTGGAAGTGGGCAGAGTCCTTTTTAAAGTCCCGGGTGTGTAGAGATTGGACAGGGACTAAGTTGCAGGTGCGCGCGCTGGCCCTTTAAGACCGGGGCAAGCGTGTGCACGCACCCTAGGAGTCGCAGCAGGTTGAGCAAGCAGTGTATGCCAGCGTCTCTGGTGGAGGAGACGCCGGCAAGTCCTGAGAGGCTTGTAGTCTGGGCTGCTCGTAATGGGGAATGCCACGGCATTACAGTAACCCCCACTTACGCTCCCTCTTCTTAGGTCCAGAGCGTAGGGGGAACTTCCTGATAATAGCATTTTCTTGAGGCTCCCAAGACCTCCCCTCAGGACCAAACCCCTTTCAGTCCACCAAGTAGAAGATCTTTCCCCCTACCTTCTTGTAGTCCAGATCTTCTTAACCTCAAAGACATCAGAAGAACTGCAGGGAGCAACCGCAGAACCAGGGGACTTGCTGTATCAGTTCAGGACCACAGGTTTTAGGGGGGATACATGGAACGAGGGTAGGAGGTAGCCGTAGCCTATAGGACACATGGTTAATTTGTTGCAATACTTTGAAAGGACCGAGGAATCTGGGAGCGAATTTGTGGGAAGGGATCTTCAGACTATTATTTTTCAAGGACAACAAGACCTTGACTCCGGGAGGAAACTGAGGAGGAACTCTTCTTTTCCTGTCGGTATATTTTTTCATGCGATCAACTGCCTGTAGTATCGTGGAATTAGTTTGCTGCCAGATGTGAAGGAAGCTTCTGAAAGAAGAATTGACTGCCGTCACTTGAGACAGCTGGGACAGGAAGAGGAACACGGATGTTGACTGTACACAATGAAGAAAGGAGAAGAAGCAATAGACTCACTCGTATGATTGTTGTATGAGAAATTGGCCCCTTGGTAGAAGATGTACCCAATTGTCGTGTTGAACTGATACAAAATGACAAAGTTAATATTCAAGTACTTGGTTAATTCTTTCAACTTGGCCATTAAGACTGTGAGTTGTAAGCATAGGAAAAGTCCAATTTCACATCTAAAAGTTTACATACATAGGGCTCTCCAGAATTTAGATGTGAATTGTACACCCCGGTCAGACACGATATGGAAGGGTAGTCCATGTAGACGATAGATATGCTGAACAAACAGATTTGACAGACGAGGTGCTGAGGGGAGGCCAGTTAGAGGGACAAAATGTGCCATCTTAGAGAAGCGGTCCACCATGACCCAGACAGCAGTATATCCAGCAGAAGGAGGAAGGTCGGTCATAAAATCCATGGCTATGTGTTGCCAGGGTCCATCAGGAACAGGTATAGGTTGGAGCAGACCAGCAGGTTTGGAATAGGTAGACTTGTTTTTGGCACAGTTTGTACAGGAAGAGACATAGTCCACAACAGCTTTATGCAGCGTGGGCCACCAGTAGTGACGAGAGATAAAGTCCTGAGTATTACAGACACCAAGGTGCCCAGCCAGCTTGGAATTATGTCCCCAGAGGAGAATTATTTTCCTGTCAGTAGGACGGACAAAAATGTTTCCAGGAGGAATGTTTTTGATCTGCAGAGGGTTAACAGCAACAATCCTAGAAGGATCAATGATTTGTTGAGGGTCTTCTTTGGAGTCACCGGTTTCAAACGACCGAGACAGGGCAATTGGCCTTAATATTTTTATCTGCAGAGCAGAAATAGAGCAGGAACTGGAATCTGGCAAAGAACAGTAATCTTCCGGCTTAACGAGGGTTCAGTTGTGCAGACTGTAAATATGTGAGATTATTGTGATCGGTGAAGATGATGATGGGATGAGCAGCCACCTCCAGCAGGTGCCTCCACTCTTCTAAGGCTAACGTAACAGCCAGCAACCCACGGTCCCCAATGGAGTAGTTGCGCTCAACAGGAGAGAAGAGTTTAGAGAAGAATCCACAGGATACCGCCTTACCCCTGGAATTTATTTGGAAAAGGAGTGCTCCAGCACCAATGGAAGAAGTGTCAACTTTCAATGAGAACTGCCGAGTCACATCAGGATGGTGAAGAACGGAAGCCGAAGTGAAGGCACTCTTGAGATTGATGAATACCGACTCTGCCTCAGGGGTCCAGTCCTTAGCATTCACTCCCTTCTTGGTAAGAGCAGAGATGGGAGCAGTAAGAGATGAGAAATTTGTGATGAATTGACGGTAAACATTTGCGAATCCTAGAAATCTCTGTATGGCACGGAGACCTTGAGGACGTGGCCACTCCAAGACGGACCTCCTTTTCTCTGGATCCATTTGAAGTCCACGATCAGATATTATATAGCCCAGGAAGGGCAATGATTTTTTTTCAAATATGCACTTCTCAAGTATAGGTTTTAGGACTTGGCACGAAGGGTCTGTGGACCCACTGGGCCGTATCGCCTTAGCGGTAAGGCAGCTGGCCAACAGGGAGCAGGTGAATGTCTATAGTTCTACAGGTACCTGTGGCAGCTCAGACAGTAGCGGGGCAGGCTCGGCTGGGACTTAGGTAGCAGGCGGACGTCAGGCAAGATGAAGCAGGTCAGACGTGGATGCAGCACGGCACGACTTTGGCAAAGCACAGTGCAAGACCAGGAAGGTATGGATTGCTAGGAACAGGAACTGGAAACAGGTATAGGTACAGGGACAGGGTCTGGAACAGGAAACACACTAGGGGGCCATCACAAAGACAAACTATAGGGAACACAATGCTCAGGCATAGAACTAGGGGGCTGGATCCCTCTTATAGTCCAAGGTACTCACGGGTCAAAATTCATCCATGAGGTCTGGTACGCGCACTGCCCCTTTAAGAGCGGGCACGAGCGTGCGCGCGCACCCTACGGGATCCATATGAGGTGAGTGGACGCGAGCGCTGGCGTCTCCCGAGGAGGAGGCTGGGGCGAGCGCTTGCCGACTCATGGCTGCGGCTGTCACGGGGACATTGGAGCTGGCAGCCCGCAGCCACGGACATTACAGTATCCCCCCTCTTACGCCCCCTCATATTGGGACCAGAGCGAGAGAGAAACTTCTTCAGAAGAGTAGGGGCATTGTGGTTCTCCTCTGGCTCCCAAGACCTCTCTTCAGGGCCAAACCCCCTCCAATCCACCAAATAAAAAGTCTTTCCTCTCACTCTCTTGGTGTCCAAGATCTCCTTGACCTCAAAGATGTCCGAAGGGCCGCTGGAGGCAACAGCAGGGCTGGGAGTCTTGGAATAGTGGTTCAGGATCACTGGTTTCAGGAGGGAGACATGGAAGGAGTTGGGAATCCTGAGGGTAGGCGGAAGCCAAAGCTTGTAGGTGATAGGGTTGATCTGCTGCAGGACCTCGAATGGTCCGAGGAATCTGGGGGCAAATTTACATGACGGCACCCTCAGTCGGATATTCCTGGACGACAGCCAGACCTTAGTGCCAAGAAGAAACCGAGGAGGCTCTCTTCTCCTTGTGTCAGCCTTCCATTTCATGCGGTCCACTGCCATTAGAATGGAGGATCGAGTCTGCTGCCAGATCTGCAAAAAGTCTCTAAGCGTGGAGTCAGCTGCAGGTACATCGGAAGTATCAGGCACCACGAGAGGAATTTGTGGGTGCTGGCCGTAGACAATGCAGAACGGTGTATTCCTAGTAGACTTGCTGGTGTGATTATTGTAGGGGAACTCATGGGAGCAGCTGCACCCAGTCATCATGCTGCTTGGAGATGAAGTGGCGTAGGTAGTTCTCCAAAATCTGGTTGATCCTCTCAACCTGACCATTAGACTGAGGATGGTAGGCAGAGGAAAAGTCCAACTACACGCCAAGAAGTCCGCAGAGGGCTCTCCAGAACCTCGAGTTAATCTGAACCCCCCGATCAGACACAATATGCTGCGGCAAGCCATACAGGCGGAAGATGTGTTGGATAAATAACTTGGCCAACTGAAAAGCAGAAAGAAGGCCAGTCAGAGGAACGAAGTGGGCCATCTTCGAAAATCGGTCCACCACCACCCAGACACCACTGCAACCAGCAGAGAGAGGCAGGTCCGTGATAAAGTCCATCGCTATATGCTGCCAGGGAGCATTGGGCACAGGTAATGGCAGGAGCAGACCAGCTGGTCTGGAGTGGGTGGCCTTGTTGGCTGCACATACAGCACAGGAAGAAACAAAGTCCACAATATCCTTGGGCAGTGTGGGCCACCAGAAATGACAATAAATCAAATGCCGGGTCTTACGCAACCCCGCGTGACCTGCCAGTCCAGAGGAGTGTCCCCAGCAGAGGATTCTTCCACGATCAGCAAGGCGCACAAAAATCCTCCCCGAAGGAATGTCCCCAATTTGCAGGGGATTGACCAAGACAATGCAAGATGGATCGATAATGTTCTGTGAACTCTATCTGGTGACTTCTGTCTCAAAAGACCTGGACAAGGCATTGGCCCTCACATTCTTGTCGGCCGGGCGATAATGAAGCTCAAACTGAATGCTTGCAAAGAACAGTGACCACCTGGCCTGACGAGGGTTCAGCCGTTGGGCCGTCTGGAGGTAGGTCAGGTTCTTGTGGTCCGTAAAAATCAAGATCGGATGAGCTGCGCCCTCTAGTAGATGTCTCCACTCTTCCAGAGCCAATTTGATGGCCAGTAACTCCCGATCCCCAATCAAGTAGTTACGTTCTGCGAAAGAGAAGAGCTTGTAAAAGTATCCACATACCATTGACTTACCCTGGGTACCTCTCTGGAACAGGAGTGCACCAGCACCGACAGAGGATGCGTCCACCTCCAACGAGACTTCAGAGAGACATCCGGATGATGGAGGATAGAGGCTGACGTGAAGGCACTCTTCCAGCTATTGAATGCGAACTCTGCCTCAGGAGTCCACACCTTGGCATTCATACACTTCTTAGTAAGGTTAGAGATGGGAGAAGTCAGTGAGGAGAAGTTCAGAATAAACTGCCTGTAAAAATTTGCAAATCCCAAAAAGCGCTGTATGGCCCTCAAGCATTGAGGCCATGGCCACTCCGGCACAGACTTTACATTTTCAGGATCCATCTCGAGACCGCGATTTGAGACGATGTAGCCCAGGAAGCGTAGAGCATCCTTGTCAAATACGCACTTCTCCAACTTGGCGTACAGACGATTCTATCTTAACCGTAGCAGAACCTGGCGCACATGTCTCTGGTGCGTAATAGGATCTGGGGAGAAAATCAAGATGTCATCAAGGTAGACTACAACACAAACATAGAGGAGATCATGGAAAATGTAATTCACAAACTCCTGGAAGACCACGGGAGCATTACACAGGCCGAAGGGCATTACTAGATACTCATAGTGTCCATCACGGGTGTTAAATGCAGTCTTCCTTTCATCACCCTGGCGAATCCGGACTAGGTTGTAAGCCCCACGCAGGTCTAGTTTCGAAAAAAGTTTGCACCACGTATACGATCAAACAGTTCGGAGATCAGTGGCAATGGATATTTATTCTTCACCGTGATCTGGTTGAGACCACGGTATTCGATGCAAGGACGAAGAGAGCCATCTTTCTTTTTGACGAAGAAGGACCCGGCTCCTGCCGGAGAGGAAGACTTCTGTATGAAGCCCCTTCTAAGTTCCCTTTCACATAGGAGGACATGAACAGAGTCTCTGGCAAGGAGAGAGGATATACCCTACCACGGGGAAGGGATGCACCAGGAATCAGTTCAATAGGGCAGTCATACGCCCGATGTGGGGGCAATGTCTACGCCTCCTACTTGCTGAAGACGTCCAAAAAGGCAGCATAATGACATGGCAATCCTGCCAATGACTGAGGTAGCAAAGGCTGAGCCGAATGAATCCGTACCAGGCAACGACCTTGGCACTCAGGGCCCCACTGGAGAACCTCTCCAGAATTCCAGTCCAGGACATAGAATGACAGAAGTTCGGAGTAAAGGGCTCCTACTTGGAGCCTCAGCGGCTTGGTCACAGCTATAACTTGGTCTGGCAGGGGTAGTCCATTCACTGAGGCAGCTGTCAACGGGCTCTCCAGAGGGGTGGTGGTTAATTGCAGAAGGTCCACCAGATCTCTGCGGATGAAATTAGCAGCGGATCCAGAGTCCAGATACACAGAGACCTGATGCGTTTTCTCGCCGGACACTATGGTCACAGGTATGGACAATTTAGACAGATGTCCATCTTTACCCAAGTTCGTCACTCCAAGCAACCCTAGGTTTTGGGATCTTTGGGGGCGCAGATACGTCTGCGTTGTCTCTCTTGGGTAGATAACTTTCACTGGTCCGTTATTACTGACTTCTTGGGAGAATCGTCATCTGAGGACAGCAGGGGTTGCTGCAAAGTAGGGACCAGACTAGGAAGGGCTCCCTCCCATTGAACCTCTTGGAGGCGTTCACGGATCCATTTATCAATCCAGGCTGACAGAAGGATGAGGTCATCCAGGGTAGACAGCAGATCCCGGGCGGCAAGTTCGTCTTTAAGATAGTCTATGCCAGAATACAGCCACCAGAGCCTCATTGTTCCACAACAGCTCTCCTGCCAGGGTGTGGAAGTGGATGGCGTACTCACTCACGGAGGTGTCTCCTTGGCGCAGGTTAATCAAAGAGGCTGCTGCAGATGAGACCCATCCAGGCTCCTCAAACACCATGCAAAAAGTCCGGAGGAAGCCAGGGAAGTCACGGGTCTCCGGTCCTTGTCTCTCCCAGATAGGGTTCACCCATGCAAGAGCCTTGCCGGTGAGGAGAGAAATGATGAAAGCGACCATGGCACCATCAGACGAAAAAGTCCTAGCATACAGGCTGAAATGGAACTGGCATTGATTAAGAAAACTACGACAGGTACTTGCTTCTCCATTAAAGCGGTCAGAAAGGTGCAAAGAAACACGTGGGTCAATACTGCCAAGAGGTGTAGACTGAGGATCCACATTGCCAGGAGGTGTAGTAGGAGGAATGGCAGCTTGTGCCTCCTGCCGACATGCAAGAACGTTCAACGCTTGTAGGAGTTAGTCCTGTCGAGACCGGAGGTCCAGCATATCCGCTCGCATCTCCTGTGTCCGGTACGCGTGCTGCCCCTTTAAGAGCGGGCACGAGCGTGCGCGCGCGCGCACCCTACGGTATCCGGCTGAGGTGAGTGGACGCGAGCGCTGGCATCTCCTGAGGAGGAGGCTTGCCGACTTGTGGCTGCGGCTGTCAGGGGGAGGTTGGAGCTGACAGCCCGCCGCCACGGACATTACACATGCTTTCAATGCATCGTCACATCTGGTGAGTATATCAAGATGTCTCCCAGATAAACCACCACATAGACATACAGAAGATCCCGGAAAATGTCATTCACAAATTCCTCAAACACAGCTGGAGCATTACACCGACCAAAGAGCATTACAAGATATTCGTAGTGACCGTCTCGGGTTCTGAATGCGTTTTTCTATTAGTCACCCTTGCAGATACGGATCAGGCTATAAGCCCTACGTAGATCCAGCTTTATGAAAATCTTGGCCCCACAAATCCTATCGAAGAACTCGGTGATTAGTGGCAAGGGGTATTTGTTTTGACCGTGATTTGGTTTAAACCACGGTAATCAATACATGGTCGGATTGATTCATCTTTTTCCTCAACGAAGAAGAATCCGGCTTAGGCTGGTGAAGTAGACTTCCTGATTAACCGCCTCTCTAAGTTTTTACTGACATAATCCGACATGGCCTGGGTTTCAGGTAAGGAGAGAGGATAAACCCGTCCACGAGGGGGTGAAGCTTCAGGGAGCAACTCTATAGGACAGTCCTAGGGACGATAAGGAGGAAGAACCGCTGCCTCCTTCTTGCTAAAAACATCCACGAAACTGGCATACTATGGAGGCAGTGCAGAGAGGGACTGAGGCAGTGGGGACAGAACAGGACGAACCTGAGGCAGGCAGTGGTGAAGACATCGGGGGCCCCATTGGAGAACCTCTCCGGAATTCCAGTCAAGGACAGGAGCATGTTAATGAAGCCAAGGCAGTCCCAACAGGATGGGGTTAATAGCTTTTGGCAGGACATATAAAGCAATCAGCTCAGAGTGAAGGACTCCAACTTGTAGTCTCAGAGGTTTAGTGATGGAAAGAATAGGATCTGGCAGTGGTTGCCCACTTACAGAAGCGACTGCCAGAGGTCTCTCCAGAGGAACTGTGGCCAAGTGGAGAGGATCTACTAAGTCCTGTTTAATAAAATTACGGAAATCAATAATTTGGGAGAGGATTTAGCAGTAGGCGCCGATCCACCTAGGGTTGTCTCTCCAATCCCTGCTTCTGTGGGCATTGACATACAAAATTACCTTTGTGACATCAGTACAGACACAATCCTGCAGAGCGTCTGCGCTGTCGCTCCTGATCAGAAAGTCTGAGTCTGTCCACCTGCATGGGCTCCTCAGGAGGAACAATTGGAGCAGGCAGTAGGGGTCTCTGGAACTTGGGTGCCAGTCTATAGGACTTTTTCTCGCGGCAAATTTCTTGAGCACGTTCCTGGATCCTCACGTCGATCCAAATTGCCAACCAAATATAAGGGCATCCAAGATGGGTGGCAGGTCACGAGCCGCCAGCTCGTCCTTAATTTGAGGAGCCAGTCCTTGCCAAAAAGTTGCTTCCAAGGCCTCATTATTCCAGGCAAGCCCGCAAGTCTGAAACCGAAGTCTGAAATGTCCACTTGCATCAACTGGACCGCTTTCTTGGGTTGACCAGCGGAATCCATGGTCTGAGCAAACTGTAAAGACTTGCAGGTATGTGGACCCACTGGGCCACTTTGCCGGGACGGAGCAGCTGCTGATCAACAGAGTCAGTAATGCTAAAGTAACTGGAAGGACAGAAGTGGGTATATGCCAGACATTCAGGGGGAAGCAGGCCTGTGCAGGATAATGAAGTGTGTCTAGGACTCCGGACTGGAGTAGTGCAGCCGTCTCAGACACCGGACTTGGCTAGGACAACAGACTGGAGTAGTGCAGTCGTCTTAGACACTGGGCTTGGCTAGGAAACCGGACTGGAGTAGTGCAGACGTCTCAGACACTCGGTTTGGCACAGGCACCGGACACAGATGGTGAAGTTATCTCGGACACTCGGTATGGCAAGGGCTCCAGACACAGATGGTGAAGTCGTCTCAGTTACTCAACTTAGGCGCTGGAACTAAAGATAGATACTGGACACTAAAAACAGGATACGAGATAGAGGATACAACTAAGGGACCATTTGCAAGACAAACGTAGGGAAGACACGGCATTGCTCAGGCAAGGTGGAAGTGGGCAGAGTCCTTTTTAAAGTCCCAGGTGTGTAGGGATTGGACAGGGATTAAAGGGGTTTTCCCATCTTAGACAATTATGGCATATCCACAGGATATACCATGAAAGCGCGATAGTTGCGGGACTCACCTCTGGGACCCACACCTATCTCTAGAATGGGGCCCCCTAAACCCCGTTCTAGCTCACTCGGCACCACTGCCTCCCGGCCACTTCCTGGTTAAGTGGTCATGAGTTACGGCTGTTTCCGTAACTCCCATAAAATTGAGTAAGCTAGTACGGGGTTTATGGGGTACCCGTTCTAGAGATAGGTGCGGGTCCCAGAGGTGGGACGCGCATCTATGGGACATTTATGGCATATCCTGTGGATATGCCAGAATTGTCCAAAATGGGAAAACCCTTTTAAGTTGCAGGTGCGCACACTGGCCCTTTAAGACCAGGGGCGAGCTCGCACACCCTAGGATTCACAGCAGGAGGAGCGAGTAGTGTGTGCCGGCATCTCTGGAGGAGGAGATGCCGGCAAGTCCTAAGAGGCCGCAGCTGCCGGTAAGTGGGGAATCCTGGCGGTCAGCGACTGCGGCCATTACAGATGTGGTTTTAGATTCTCAGCAAATGCTACATATTATCAGCATTCAAGGAATCCAAAATAATTTGTACAACTCTCCTATATAAAATTTTGCTCCATTATCACAGTAGTGTAGCACCTGACAGTGCCATATATGACACAAAAGAAAAGCCTCCTGACGTAGCCGGTCTGCTTGGCGAAACGCGCGTCGAGGCATCTTTCATCCTTCCTTTTGGGTCGTCTGTTCCGCTCCCCACCATGTCTCAGGGTATGTGTACATTTTGGTTTGCTACATGACATTATTTCTGTCTTTCTATGCATTACTACAGGTTTACCCTGCTTCACCATCTCTGCCCTGGTTTTATGCTGAGATTCTCTACAGCCCACTCATACCTATCTGATGTATAGATATTCCTCATTAGATGCATAGTCATTTTCTCCTCATTTTTCTATACATCTGGGCATTGCCATTCCATATGCACGATCATTTCCCTGTGGGTCATTTGAGCGGTTTTTGACTTCCCTAGGTTGGCTGACTCTGTACGTTCATGGTCTTTTTCATCTGACCACACTGTCTTTATCTCCTTATGTGGTCCATTCGTGTTTTATATTCTGTGATATTTGTTGTATCATTTCTAAATAAAGATTGTTCATTTTTCTATATTATATAGTTGACTATCATTCTTAGGGCTATGTCCCTTTGTTGTTCGATTTTGGTTGTCTCCATATATGACACAGACTTATAGCTTACCATACAGAGTTTATAGACAAATATTTTTGTTGTCTGTCAATATTTTTTTGTGTGGTGCTGAAAAGAGCAAGCTAATAATAGCAAGGTTTTAACTAGAAATGACTGGGCTTCATAGCAAACTGGGTCCCTTCCTAGAGCATGTACCAGATCCACATATATGTTAGAATCAGGGTATGTTCACACGCTGAGCCAAAAACGTCTGAAAATACGGAGCGGTTTTCAAGGGAAAACAGCACCTGATTTTCAGAAGTTTTTTGAGCAACTCACGTTTTTCGCGGCGTTTTTCGCGCCTTTTTCACGGCGTTTTTGCTCCGTTTTTTCGGCCGTTTTTGGAGCTGTTTTCAATAGAGTCTATGAGAAAACGGCTCCAAAAACGTCCCAAGAAGTGTTCTGCACTTCTTTTGACGAGGCTGTCATTTTATGTGTCGTCTTTTGACAGCTGTCAAACGACGACGCGTAAATTACAGGTAGTCGGCACAGTACGTCGGCAAACCCATTGAAATGAATGGGCAGATGTTTGCCGACGTATTGGAGCCGTATTTTCAGGCATAAATCGAGGCATAATACGCCTTGTTTACGTCTGAAAATAGGCCGTGTGAACCCAGCCTCAGGGCACACTTGCCAGACCAAAAAAAACAACAATGTGGTAAAAATAAAAAGTACAACTCTATCCCTTCTGATCTACAGAAATATACTGTGCTGCCCCAGAGGTATACTATGATATGTGCCCAATATACTATTCAGACAAGACCACAAAATAAATTCAGACCCTAGACCAGACTTAAACTAAACCCCAGACCAGACCACCAAATTGATTCAGACCCCATTCCAGACCCTTAAAGGGAACCTGTCACCAGAATTTCACCTATTGAACTTTACTTATTCCTCACTGGCCGCTGCTATCAAAAGTTCATTGCCATTATCCCCTCACCTAAACTCCTCCTCCGACTGTAAATAACGGTTTGCAAACATTTTGCACCTTTTATCGCACACACCAGAAGAGGACTTCAATGCACAAGCGCGGGATTTTGTGTGCTGGGGGAAGGCATGGAGCTGCCAAACAAAAGTAAGGAGGCGGGATTAACTCGGAAAGACTTGAGGAATGAAGATTTGACTCTTTTCAAACGAAGATATTACTTTTTTTTGCTCATTAGCATACGGCGTGGGAACACTAAAAAACTGAATACTAAAGCTACAGAGCCGACTAAGAAGACAATTATAGGTTATATAAAAATGGTTAGATTTTAATTTTAGGAGACAGTTCATGCCAGAATGCAGCCACCAGGGCCTCATTGTTCCATAACAGTTCTCCCGCCAGGGTGCGGAAGTGGATGGTGTACTCGCTCACAGAGGTGTCTCCTTGGCGTAGGTTAATCAAGGAAGCCGCTGCAGATGAAACCTGTCCAGGCTCCTCAAACACCATGCGAAAAGTCCAGAGGAAGCCCTGGAAGTCACGGGTCTCTGGTCCTTGTCTCTCCCAGATAGGGTTCGCCCATACAAGAGCCTTGCCAGTGAGGCGAGAGATGATGAAAGCGACCCTTGCGCCGTCAGATGGAAAAAGTCCTAGTATACAGGCTGATGTAGATCTGGCACTGATTCAAAAATCCACGACAGGTACCTGCGTCTCCATCATAGCGGGCCAGAAGTGGCAAAGAAAGAAGCGGGTCAACACTGCCAGGAGGTGTAGTCTGAGGATCCACACTGGCAGGTGGTGTAGTAGGAGGAACGGCAGCTCGTGCCTCCTGCTGACGTGCGAGAATGTTCAAGGCCTGGATGAGTTGGTCCTGTCGAGACCGGAGGTCTAGCATATCCACCCGCATCTCTTGTGACGTCGTCATGGTCTTGGATCGACCAGCGGGGTTCGTGGACCCACTGGGCCGTACCGCCTTGGGTGTATGGCAGCTGGCCAAAAGGGCGCAAGTCAGAGTCTATAGTTCATGGTGGTCACTGTGGAGCAGGACGGCCGTATGTGCAGACATCTCTTGAGAGAAGGGCGTCAACTGGATGGAAGGAGTTCGTGGTCAGCGACCACGGACGTTACAGGTGGTAGTATGTGGTCATGATGTGGAGGCATTATTGAGTAACAGTATAGTGGTATTATTCAGTCACTATGATGAGTTAATATGTGGTCATGATGTGGAGGTATTATTCAGTAACAATATGGTGGTATTATTCAGTCACACTGTGGTGCTAACATGTGGTCATGGTGTGGCAGTGTTGTTTATAAACAGTACAGTGGTAATATTCTGTCACTATGTGGTGATAATATGTGGTGCTGGTGTGGGGGTATTATTCAGTAACAGTATAGTGGTATTATTCAGTCACTACATAGTGGTAATGTGTGGACATTGTGTGGGGGTATTATTCAGTAACAGTATTATGCAGTGGTAATATGTGGTGCTGGCACAGAGGTATTATTCAGTAACAGTGTGGTGGTATTATTCATTCACTACGTGGTAGTAATATGGGGTTATGATGTGGTATTTTAATCAGTAACAGTATGGTGGTATCATTCAGTCAATATATGGTGGTAATATTGCTCATGTCGTGGAGGTATTATTTAGTAACTATATGGTGGTATCATTCAGTCACTATGTTGTGGTAATATGTGGTCATAGTGTAAAGGTATTATTCAGTAACAGTATGGGGGTATTATTCAGTCACTATGTAGTGGTAATATGTCGACATTGTTTGGAGGTTTTATTCAGTAACAGTATGGTGGTATTATTTCGTCACTATGTGGGGTTAAACTGTGGTTATGGTGTCACATATTAATTAGTAACAGTATTGTTGTATCATTGAGACACTATTGCGGTCGTATTATGTGGTCATGGTGTGCCGGTATTATTTAGTAACAGTATGATGGTATTATTCAATCACTATGCGGTGATAATATGTGGTCATGGTGTGGAGTTGTTGTTTAGTAACCGTATGGAAGTATTATTCAGTTACTATGTGTTAGTAATATGTGGTCATGGTGTGGTAGTATTTTTTTTACCCTTTTTTAGTGACATCATTGGTAATATTTGCCTTGGTATATTGGGTTTTGCTCATTAAAAGTATAGTGATATGTTTTCCTTGTTTAGTAGTGGTATTATGTCGTATTTTTTTATAGCTGTATAATTTAGAGGTATATTATCATACATAGAATACATAGAAAATTGTCTGATAGCTATGTTGTCTTTGAGACTCGCAGCCGCCATCATTATGACACTCCGTTTGGATGTTTGTAAACAGAAAAGCACGTGGTGCTTTTCTGTTTACATTCAGAGTTTGACAGCTGTTGCGCGAATCACGCAGTTCGCACGGAAGTGCTTCCGTGCGGCATGCGTGGTTTTCATGCACCCATTGTCTTCAATGGGTGCGTGATACGCGAACAGCGCACAAAGATAGGACATGTCGTGAGTTTTCCGCAACGCACTCGCGCTGCGCAAAATTCACGCACTATCTGCACTGCCCCATAGACTAATATAGGTCCGTACGACAGACGCGTATATTACGCTCGTGTAAATGATGCCTAAGGCCCATAGGACTCAAGTTATGGCACTGATACAAATAATACAATCAGATAGCACCCATGTAACACTGCCATATATAGCTCATGTAATATTGCCCAAAGAAATTAGCAAAATCAAAATAATACTCCCTTAAGCCCCATGCACACGACCATGCCCATAATCCATTTGCGGGCCATGCTCCCATATAAAGTATGGGACCACGGTCCGTAAAAAGCAAAAAATAGGACATGTCCTATCTTTTGCGGAGCCTTTCTACGGCACGAACACCTTCCCGTAAATATACGGGAAGGCGTCCGTGGGCAATAGTAGTGAATGGGTCTGTAATTACGGACGAATTCTATTGTCGTGTGCTTGGGGCCTTAGGCCTTGTTTACACAGTGCAGATTTGCTGCAGGTTTTGCATGAATTTTTTAAGCCCAAACCAGAATTAGATCCAGGAGAGCAGACCTATAAGGTCTTTCTTTATATATTTCTTGTGTTTAGGTTCCATTCCTGGTTTGGGCTTTAAAAATACATGCAAAATCTTGAGCAAATCTGCACTGTGTGAACAAGGCCTTAAAGAGAACCTTTCACCTCCCCATACATGTGCAGCTGAGTGCAGGATGTAATGGGAAGGGTTGAACAAACCATGGAGCACTTTATATTTTTTTTTCTACCTCCCTCCGTTATTTAGATATCGGTGTCGTTATATTTGGCGCCCGATATTTAATAACCCCCGTAAAAGTCAACTGGGCGTTTACTGGCAAGGGGGTGTGTTACTATGGCTGTGACACTGTCCAATCAGATATGGACAGTGTAAGGGTATGTTCACACGGCGGGGGTCCGTAACGGCTGAAATTACGGGGATGTTTCAGCCTGAAAACATCCCCGTAATTTCAGCCGTACCGGCATGTGCAGGCGCTTGAACGCCGCGTCAATTACGGCCGTAATTAGCGCTGCTATTCATTGGAGTCAATGAATAGCGGCTCCAATTACGGCCAAAGAAGTGACAGGTCACTTCTTTGACGCGGGCGTCTATTTGCGCGCCGTCATTTGACAGCGGCGCGTAAATATACGCCTCGTGTGAACAGACAAACGTCTGCCCATTGCTTTCAATGGGCAGATGTTTGTCAGCGCTATTGAGGCGCTATTTTCGGGCGTAATTCGGGGCAAAAACGCCCGATTTACGTCCGTAAATAGGCCGTGTGAACATACCCTTACAGCTTTCAAGATTAGTTTTCTGCCAAACTGGAAAGGGCGTGTCACTGCTACGGACAGTGTAAGGCCTTATTCACACAAACGTGTAATACGTCCGTGCTACGCGCATGATTTTCATGCACGTCGCACGGACCTATGTTAATGAATGGGGCCGTTCAGACTGTCAGTGAATTTCACGCAGCGTATGTGCGCTGCGTGAAATTCATGACATGTCCTATATTTGCCCGTCTTTCGCGCAGTACACACCCGTTGAAGTCAATGGCTGCGTGCAAATCGCGCTCGGCACACGGAAGTACTTCCGGGTGCCGCGCGTGATTCGCACAACAGCAGTAAAATAGATGAATAAAAACAGAAAAGCACCACATGCTTTTCTATTTGCAAACATAAAAACAGAGTGTCATAATGATGCCGGCTGCGCGAAAATCACGCAGCCGCGCACCAAATGCGGATGACACTCTGACCTTTTACGTGCGCAAAATGCAGCGTTTTTTGCGTGCGCAAAACGGACACGCTCGTGTGAATCCAGCCTAAGAGCTGTGTAGAGGAGAGCGCGCTCTCATCTCTTCAGCTCTTGTGAGAGATCAGTCTTGTACATTATCTGCCGAACTGGCAAGGGGGCGTGTCTCTGCTACGGACAGTGTAAGCGCTCCCCAGCTCTTAGGGCATGTTCACACGTGGCAGAGTTTTTCCGCTGCAAATGTTGGTGTAGATTTGGGGCAATTACGCAACGAATCTGCACCAATATTTGACAGGTAATTCAGACGTTGCAGATAAGACAGCAAACTTGCCACAGATTTCAGTTTTTGCATTGCAAAGGCTGAAATCCACAGTGAAATTCCGCTTCTTCTCCACAACAGACAGTACATGCTGCGGAGGGAAAATTCCGCACCGCAGCCTATGGTCCGCAGCGGAGTTTTCCGCCACGTCTGAAGTAATTTGCCTAAAAATTTATTGAAACAACTGTAAAAAACGTCCGCTGGAGAATTCCGCTGCGGACTGTCCGCACCGGAATTCCACAGCAATTCCGCCACGTCTGGCCGTGCCCTTACACTGTCCGTAGCAGTGACACGCCCGCTTGCCAGTTCGGGTGAAAAGGCTGCAATCGTACCCTCTCTTTCCTCGCTCTTGCTGTGGCACTGTCCATATCTGAGGCATTCCTCGCCGAAACGTGCGTCGGGTGTGATGCCAGACAACAGTGTGCTATAATATGGGTAAGCTGCTCTCACTCAACTGCATGTGCACTTTATACTAATGATTTATGCATTATCAAATGTTAGGCTACATTAATGAGTATAACCATATACCATCATTTGGGACCTTACACAAGCCTTTTTTTGATAAGTATACCCAGGTGTTAGTAATTAATTTATTTATTAATCTATTTATGTACCTTGGTCTCTCATATATATCCTTGTTATGCATGTGCTATTACAGTAGCCCCATTATACACATGTGTCTGGCTTCTTTTTCCACACTGTGGTAGTCATCCTTGTCTTTTTAAACTTGTGAGTAAATATATTTATTTCTTGTATTGTGTAATAATAAAAATTATAATTCTTTATTTAAATTTGGTCTTTGACTCAATTCTTTTAGGTTGTTGTTCTTATACATTATATGAGTCATTGCTAATGTTACCAGCAGTCATGGGTATTCACTGTGTTATATGCCCTTTTTCCCCACATATATTATATATTATTTGAAGTAATTTACTTTGTATGACCTTCAAGGGGTATTTTGGTTGTCCTCCGCATTGGTTGTGCATAGTAACACGACCCCTTGCCGGTACACGCCCCGTTGACTGTTCAGGGGGTTATTTAAATATCGGGCGCCAAATATAACGGCACCGATATCTAAATAATGGAGGGAGGTAGAAAAAAAATGTAAAGTGCCCCAGGGTTTGTGCAGCCCTCCCCATTCCATGCTGCAATCAGCTGCACATGTATGGGGAGGTGAAAGGTTCACTTTAAGAGCCCACATAATTCTGCCATAGTGTTTCCATGTAATACTGCAACTGAATTGCCTAACTTTACAAAGCTAAATAATAATAGTGAATTGAGTGATAATTTGAATCTATTGTTTGGCTGCTCATCTGTTAACACTAAGGGTATGTGCACACGATAACTGGCTTTTACGTCTGAAATTACAGACTGCTTTCAGGAGAAAACAGCTGCCTCGTTTCAGACGTAAAAGCTCCTCCTCGCATTATGCGAGGCGTCTTTGACAGCCGAACATTTGAGCTGTTCTTCATTGAATTCAATGAAGAACGGCTCAAATTACGTTTCAAAGAAGTGTCCTGCACTTCTTTGCCGAGGCAGTCATTTTACGTGTCGTTGTTTGACAGCTGTCAAACGACGACGTGTAAATGATAGGTCGTCGGCACAGTACGTCGGCAAACCCATTCAAATGAATGGGCAGATGTTTGCCGACGTATTGTAGCTGTATTTTCAGGCGTAAATGGAGGCATAATACGCCTCGTTTACGTCTGAAAATAGGTCGTGTGAACCCAGCCTGACAGTGGAGTGGGATGTTTTCGGAGCTCCAGCCCTTACGGCCCCTGACAAAAACAGGGTCCTAGGCAATAGCCTAGTTTGCTATGCCCTAATATGGTCCCTACAGGTATAGAATTAGGGTATGTTCACACGCTTAGCAAAAAACGTCTGAAAATACGGAGCTGTTTTCAAGCAAAAACAGCTCCTGATTTTCAGATGTTTTTGTAAAAACTCGGCGTATTTTACGGCCGTTATTGGAGTTGTTTTTCAATGGACTCAATGAAAAATGGCTCCAAAAATGGCCCAAGAAGCGTCCTGCACTTCTTTTTCGCGGGCGTCTTTTTACGTGTCGTATTTTGACAGTGACGCGTAAAATTAAGCCTCGTAGGAACAGAACACCGTAAATCCCATTGCAATCAATGGGCAGATGTTTGGAGGCGTTAATGGTGCCGTTTTTTCAGGCGTAGTTCGAGGCGTAAACGGCCCGAGTTACGTCTGAAAACACTGCGTGTGAACATACCCTGAATGGTAAAGCTCATCCACAATATTGAGAGTGGAATCGGTTCTAGAATTTATAGCTGCAGCTATTTTGAAGTGGGAGTGATGATACAAACAGTAGTACAACATCAGCAGAGAAGGTTAAAGGAGGAAGTTTTTGTACATATTATTTGTAGTGATTATTTGTAGTTTGCAGATTTAAAACACGAAGATAAAAAATCAGATTTCTTCCCACCAATTTGCGTAAAGCGTCAATATTTACCTAGCCTAAATATTACAAAATGTTTCCCTTGTTTATGAGATTTTCATTTTTTGTATTCCAACAGTGTCTAACAACTCTTTAGCCACTAGAGGGAGAAAAGATATAACACTTTAGAAGCTCCATTATTTAAACAAAATGGTTAATAATACAGAATGCATGAATGTGTTCGGGTAAAATACATAAAAAAGGCTGGATATATATATATATATATATATATATATATAAAAAATATGGAAAACTCAACTTGACATCTACTTAGATAAGCGAAATAGCTTGTGTCGTTGATTTCCAAAAATGTAAGTCATTTTGATTTGCTGTCAATCTCACAAATTATTTTTACCATCTCAACAAGTTATTTTAAGAACAGAGTGCCCGCACCATAGTATGGTATATAAATATAGCGTTGGTATTAATTAAAGATATACACTCACATTTAGGTGTAGATAATATGTGTATTAGCTACGCCAAGGATGATTCCTGGAAATCCTGTTATCCTGATATGTAGAGACGTGACATTCTATAGAAATCCAGGACGCAACAAGTGGAAAAGTATTATTTTTTTTCAAATATAAGAGTTCCGCTTCATTAGGGGATTACATACAATATTAGGCCTGGTTTACACGAGCGTGTGCTTTTTGCGCACGCAAAAAACTCGGCGTTTTGCGTGCGCAAAAGGCACTTAACAGCTCCGTGTGTCATCAGCGTATGATGCGCGGCTGCGAGATTTTCACGCAGCTGCCATCATTATGACACTCCGTTTGGATGTTTGTAAACAGAAAAGCACATGGTGCTTTTCTGTTTTCATTCATACTTTTTACTGCTGCTGCGCGAATCACGCGCGTCACACGGAAGTGCTTCCGTGTGACATGCGTGATTTTCACGCACCCATTGACTTCAATGGGTGCGTGATGCGCGAACAATGCACAAATATAGGACATGTCGTGAGTTTTTTTCAGCGGACTCACGTTGCGCAAAACTCACAGACTGTCTGCATGCCCCCATAGACTTACATAGGTCCGTACGACACACGTGAAAAGCACGCGCGTCGCACCGACGTATATCACGCTCGTGTAAACGAGTCCTAAATTAAAGGACAAAAAGCTATTTTTGTTCCTTTGGCTTGTTACTGAGACATGTAGTTAGAGTTCATGATCCACTATCACCCATGAATGGGTCAATAGGGCGTTTCTATCTAACTAAATGGCACTGTCCAATCAGCTACGGACAGTGTCTGGGCGGCTTGCCAATTTAAACAGGCTGGTGAGTAAAGCAACTCCTTCTTTTCATGTAGGGAACAAAATGTGGCTTTGCACAAAAAAATGTAAAGCTGAAATATCTGAATATCAAAATTGTACCAGAAATATATTTCAAATTTCTGCTCAAATCAATGGAATCACTTTTCGTTTCATACCTCCTGAAACTATGAAGATTTTTTCATTGCTCCCTCTTTAAACCATTTCAGGAAAATCCTTTTCTGGGTCACAATTTCCTCCTTCACCACCAGTGTACGTACAAAATTAACCCCTTAAAGACCAGGCCAATTTGAGTTTTTCATTTTCGTCTTTTGTTCTCCACCTTCCAAAAGCCATAACTTTTCAATATCTTCGTAGACATAGCCATATGAGGTCTTGTTTTTTTGCTGGACAAGTTGTATTATTTCATGGTACCATTTATTGTACCGCATAATATACTGGGAATCTGAAGAAAAAATATTTGTGGGGTGAAATGGGCAAAAAAACAGCGATTATATAATTTTTGGGGTGTGTCTGGAATTATCTACAGAGGGCACTGTGGCGGCATCTGCAGAGGGCACTGTGGCAGCATCTGCAGATGGCACTGTGGCAGCCTCCACAGAGGGCACAGTGGCAGCCTCCACAGAGGGCACCGTGGCAGCCTCCACAGAGGGCACCGTGGCAGCCTCCACAGAGGGCACCGTGGCAGCCTCTACAGAGGGCACCGTGGCAGCCTCTACAGAGGGCACCGTGGTAGCCTCTACAGAGGGCACTGTGGCAGCCTCAACAGAGGGCACCGTGGCAGCCTCAACAGAGGGCACCGTGGCAGCATCTACAGAGGGCACTGTGGCAGCATCTACAGAGGGCTCTGTGGCACTATCTAAAAAGGGTCTGCCTCATCTTGACATTTGTTTGTCTGCCAAACGCTGCCAACTGAGCCGCCGGACTGTATTTAGCGACATTTAAACTGTAAAACTGGATTGTTGAAATAAGAGGGTGGAGTAAACTCGCAAATTTCCGTTAAGTTTAAACCTAGAGCTATTATTATAGTAATGTCGTATTATTATAGTAATGTCGTATTATTTTAGTAATGTAGTATTATTATAGTAATGTAGTATTATAGTAATGTAGTATTCTTATAGTAATGTAATATTATTAGAGTAATGTAGTATTATAATAATGTGGTATTATTATAGTAATATACAGGGTGGGCCATTTATATGGATACACCTAAATAAAATGGGAATGGTTGGTGATATTAACTTCCTGTTTGTGGCACATTAGTATATGGGAGGGGGGAAACTTTTCAAGCTGGGTGTTGACCGGCCATTTTGAAGTCGGCCACTTTGTATCCAACTTTAGTTTTTTAAATGGGAAGAGGGTCATGTGACACATCAAACTTATCGAGAATTTCACAAGAAAAACAGTGGTGTGCTTGGTTTTAACGTTACTTTATTCTTTCATGAGTTATTTATGTCATTATGGGTGTCAGGTCCGAGCATTCCTATATGAACAGTTTCCTGGAAAGTGGATTGGTTGTCGTGGGCCAGTTGAATGGCCCCCTAGGTCTCCCTTAGACTTTTATCTTTGGGGTCATCTGAAGGCAATTGTCTATGCTGTGAAGATACGAGATGTGCAGCAACTGAAACTACGGATACTGGAAGCCTGTGCTAGCATTTCTTCTGCTGTGTTGCTATCAGTGTGTGAAGAGTGGGAGAAGAGGGTTGCATTGACAATCCAACACAATGGGCAGCACTTTGAACACATTTTATAAGTGGTCAGAAACTTGTAAATAACTCGTGAAAGAATAAAGTAACGTTAAAACCAAGCACACCATTGTTTTTCTTGTGAAATTCTCGATAAGTTTGATGTGTCACATGACCCTCTTCCCATTGAAAAAACTAAAGTTGGATACAAAATGGCCGACTTGAAAATGGCCGCCATGGTCAACACCCAGCTTGAAAAGTTTCCCCCCTCCCATATACGAATGTGCCACAAACAGGAAGTTAATATCACCAACCATTCCCATTTTATTTAGGTGTATCCATATAAATGGCCCACCCTGTAGTATTATAGTAATGTAGTATTATTATAGTAATGTAGTAGGGTTATTATAGTAATGTAGTATTGTAGTAATATTATTTTAGTAATGTAGTATTATTACAGTAATGTAGTATTATTACGGTAATGTAGTATTAGTATAGTAATGTAGTATTATAGTAATGTAGTATTGTTATAGTAATGTAGTATTATAGTATTATAGTAATGTAGTATTATAGTAATGTAGTATATTAATGTAGTAGTGTTATTATAGTAATGTAGTATTGTAGTAATGTAATGTAGTATTGTAGTCATGTAGTAGTATTATTTTAGTAATGTAGTATTATTATTATTATAATAATAATGTAGTAGTATTATAGTAATGTAGTATTATTATAGTAGTTCAAATAACTAATTGATTAACAATAATTTTGTATTGTATCAAATTTGAAAGTAATGCGGCCCGTCAACTTCACATTTTTTCTATATGTGGCCCACTTACCCGGCCGACTTTGGGACCCATGGTCTACAGGGAGGCTGAATGGCAAAATGTACAGGGAGGCACTATTCTGTGTGGGGGCCACTAAGCGGACTTTATACTGTGTAGGGGTACTACATTGGGCATAATACTGTGGGAAAAATTAGAGGACAAAATACTGTGTCCTTGAAGGGGTTGTAATATATTATTTTATTAAATATTATTATTATACTGTATGGCTGCACTAAAGGGGCATTATAACTTTATTATGGGGCATTTTTTTTTTTAATGACGGGGGTGGTGCGCCGAAAATTATTTCGCACGGGACGTCATCTATTCTAAGGCCGGCCCTGACTGTGATCCTCATCAACTTTGCTACTTCTGATTTTTATAGCAGCAGCACTGTGATCTGTTCCTGAATGTACATGACCCAGTCCCCAGCTCCTGCTCCTGTACCCCCACCACCCGTGTACGTCCTGCGGTAGCTGAGCGCTGATCAGTGACCGCCATCACTTAACAGCATTTGTGCTAAAAAATTTCCACAGGGCTTTTTTTTGGGTCATTTTTTCACCAGCACCATCTCCGTGCGTGTGCCCTGCAAGCCACTGAGCACTGATCAGTGACCACCATCACATTTGTGCTAATTTTTTGGTGCAGGTTTTTTATTTTGGGCCTATTTTTCCTGCACCATTTACCTGTGTGCTGATCAGTAACCGACATCACTGATCGGCATTTGTGCTAATTTTTTGGCGCAGGTTTATTTTATTGGCCTATTTTTCCTGCACCATTTTCCCGTGTGCGCCTTGTGGCCACTGAGTGCTAAATCCATAATCAACCTTAGTGGTAATTTGTTGACACAGGTTTTTATTGGCCATTTTTTTTATAATAAACTAAAGAAAAACTCTAAATAAATATATAAAATATAAATATAGATAGTTAGTACCTGTATAGGTAGGATGTTAGGGTAGCAGTAGTTTAGGTGAGCTGATCAGGTGTAGTTAGTATCTGTATAGGTAGGGTGTTAGGGTAGCGGACTTTTAGGTTAACTAACGTCCGTTTTGAAATGAAAAAATAATTACATAGCATTTTAGGAAATGTTAGTTATTACGTTTCTATAGGTAGTGTACATTTACTGTAGTATATTTCTTATACTACAGTTTTTAAAAAAATATAGTGTTACATTTAGGCCTTATTTACACGAACATGTTTAACGTCCATGATATGCGTGTGATTTTCACGGACCTATGTTAGTCAATGGGGCCGTTCAGACAGTCCGTGATTTTCACGCAGCATATGTCCACTGCGTAAAAATCATGACATGTCCTATACTTGGTCGTTTTTTGCGCGTCATGCACCCATTGAAGTCAATGGGTGCGTGAAAATCGTGCACAGCACACGGAAGCACTTCCGTGTGTCGCGCGTGATTCGCGCAACTGTAGATAAAGAAATTAAGGAAAAAATAAAAGCACTTCCTTCATTTATTTTTCTAAACAGCAAAACCACGTGTCATAAGGAAGGCATATGCGTCGCTCCGACCTATGTTAGTCAATGGGGCCGTTCAGACAGTCCGTGATTTTCACGCAGAGTGTGTCCGCTGTATAAAACTCACGACATGTCCTATACTTGGGCGTTTTTCGCGCATCACGCACCCATTGAAGTCAATGGGTGTGTGAAAATAACGCACAGCACACGGAAGCACTTCCGTGTGTCACGCGTGATTCGCGCAACAGTAGATCAAAAAATGACGGGGAAAATAAAACCACTTCCTTCATTTCTAAACATCAAAACCGCGTGTCATAAGGCCGGCATATGTGTGAAAATCACGCAGCCACGCAGCAAACACTGATGACACACGGAACTGCAATGCGCAAAAAAATGCAGCGTTTTTTTGCACACGCAAAACGCACACGTTCGTGTGAATAAGGCCTTAGCATCAGTTAGTGGCGGACGTTTAGTTTTCTTTTTATTGAAGTCCGTTTTATTGAAGCTACATAGCGTAGCTTTATAGTTTTAGTCTAAATTTACAGTAGTATAATTTTTATACTACAGTTTTTTTAGCACTAATATATAGCGATGCAGATTCAGCGGCACAAAATTTTAGTTAGGGGGGATTCACACGAGCGTGATTTGGCAGCGTGTAGGGCGCGTGGTTTTCGCGCGGCACGCAATGCCCTATAGAAGTCTATGGGGCAGTACACACAGTCCGTGTATTTTGCGCAGCGTTTGTTCGCTGCGCAAAATACGCGACAGGTTCAATAACTCTGCGTATTTCACGCATCACGCACCCATTGAAGTCAATGGGTGCGTGAAAACCACGCATGTCGCACGGAAGCACTTCCGTGCGAACTGCGTGTTTGCGCAACAGCTGTCAAAAGGATGAATGGAAACAGAAAAGCACCACGTGCTTTTCTGTTTCCAAGCATCCAAACGGAGTGTCTTTGCGAGGAGCGAACCCTGACAACCGAAGCTAACTTCACCGGGTTCGGCCAAACTCGTTTTGGCCGAACCCGGCCAAAAAATTTCCGGTCCGCGACGTCGGGAGACATTCACTGTGCATGGTGCTGAAAGAGTTAAACTGTTTCAGCACCATGGACAGTGACTTGTGATCCCAAAATACATGAACCTGTAAAAAAAAAACGAAGTTCTAACTTACCGATTACTCCTGTCTCCTTCCTGCAGTCCGACCTCCCGGGATGACACTTCAGTTCAAGTGACAGCTCCAGCCAATCACAGGCCAAGCACAGGCTGCAGCCAATCACAGGCTGCAGCGGTCACTTGGACTGCCGCGTCATCCAGGGAGGTGGGGCCCGATGTCAAGAGAGGCGCGTCACCATGGACGCGTCACCAAGGACGCGTCACCAAGGCAACGGCCGGGAAGTTCTCGGTAAGTAGGAACTTTATCTTTTTTTTTACATGTTTTAAGCTGTTGTCTTCGGCATTCACTGTCGAGGGTGCTGAAATATTTAGCTCTTTCAGCACCTTGGACAGTGACGGGCATCGACAAGCCTCATCTCTATGATGCCGGCTGCGCGAAAATCACGCAGCCGCGCATCAGACACGCATGACACACGCAGCTGTCAAATGGTTTTTGCGCTCGCAAAACGCCGCGTTGTTTGCCTCCGCAAAAACGCAACGTTCGTGTGAATCTGCCCTTAGTGTCAGGTAGTCATCAGGAAATTCTTTACAGTTTTATATTGGCATAATTTTTTTTCACTGACATTTGATCTGTAAAAATTTTTATACTACATATTTTTCTAAACTTTTATTTTACTTTTTACTTCTCTTCTTTTTTTTTTTACTCATCAGCAATTTTAAAATATACGTGGAAGGCTGGGTTCACACGACCACATTAACGTCCGTAATGGACGGACGTATTTCGGCCGGAAGTCCCGGACCGAACTCAGTGCAGGGAGCCGGGCTCCTAGCATCATAGTTATGTACGATGCTAGGAGTCCCTGCCTCTCCGTGGAACTACTGTCCCGTACTGAAAACATGATTACAGTACGGGACAGTTGTCCTGCAGAGAGGCAGGGACTCCTAGCATCGTACATAACTATGATGCTAGGAGCCCGGCTCCCTGCACTGAGTTCGGTCCGGGACTTCCGGCCGAAATACGTCCGTCCATTGCGGACGTTAATGTGGTCGTGTGAACCCAGCCTGAAAGTACAACACACACAACCCCCTGTGTAAAAATAAAGTCAGTATTAGGGAGGATTTACACGAGAGTGTAATACGTCCGTGCAACACGCATGATTTTCACGCGCGTCAAACGGACCTATGTTAGCCTATGGGGCTGTGCAGACAGTCCGTGATTTTCACGCAGCGTGTGTCCGCTGCGTGAAACGCACGACATGTCCTATATTTCTGCGCTGTTCGCGCATCACTCACCCATTGAAGTCAACAGGTGCGTGAAAATCACACGCACCACACGGAAGCACTTCCGTGGGACGCGTGTGATTTGCGCAACAGCAGTAAGACGTATGATTGAAAACAGAAAAGCACCACGTGCTTTTCCGTTTACAAACATACAAACAGAGTGTCATAATGATGGCGGCTGCGCGAAAATCACGCAGCCGCGCATCATATGGTGATGAGAAACTACCAAGGAAGAATGATCGACTAAGGCACATGAAAATACAAAGAATGTACAAATTTTATTAAATACAGACATTGAACAAGTTAAAAAAATGGAAAGGAGGATAAGTCACACAATAAAAAAGACGTCAAATCAATCATAGGCCAGGTATGGTTGTTTTCTCAGCATGTTATAAGTAAGCATGATATTTCAGCAGCAAAAAGGTAAATAGAGTCAAGCCAGACTGTAAAAAGAGGGTCAAACCAGACTATAATGGATATATGGCTGTATATGGTAAAATGGTGGCGGTTCCTAGGTGAGTATAAGGATAATATCCACCGCAACCAATTTACAGAAAGTGTGAAAAAATATAATGGGGTACCCCTGCAGTACCCCTTGATAAAGCTACCGCGAAACGCGCGTCGGGGCTCATGGTGTGGTTTTCACCCTAAGGATTATTATGACTTATACTGGTTGGTACACTCTTTGGGACCGGGTTTGAACCTCGGTTACTCCCTTGCTATACTGTTCACACACATACCAGTGTGTCCTGTATGTTCCCTTCCTCTTATACTTGCTGTTCATCCATTGATTGTGTCATTGCATTGGCATGGCAACTTATATCACAGCAGTGGTTTCTGGATTTTTCCATTAATAGTATGCCTTTCTGAACTACCTTTTATATATGGGTTTTTCTGAGTATATTCTATTGTGTCATAATCGGGTGTTCCCCACTTCTTTGTATTTTAACTGTGTGTCTCATTTTAGGTCTTGATGGCCAATATGTTTTTATGTATTTCAATAAAGCGATGTGATTATTACAATGTACATATTTGTACTTGGTTCTATTTTTCTTCCTTTGTGGATGCGTGATTTGTCCACATGTACATTTATAGGTATTCATTCTATATATTCTTTTGATATATGTGGACGTTAAATTGAAACGTTACTGTTCGGTCTGTAACTATATAGGTATTCATCAACATCTACTACATTTTCTGTACTCAGAGAGTTATCACTGTTATCTGTGGTGTTACATAGGACTACAGGTGACAAAACTACATTATCTGTACTCAGAGAGTTATCACTGTGTGTTATCTGTGGTGTTACATAGGCCTAACATAGGTAACATCTACTTCATTATCTGTACTCAGAGAGTTATCACTGTGTGTTATCTGTGTTGTTGTAATGACGGGGTAGGGAGACAGACAGGTGAGCCCTAATCTACCCGCCACTCAGTCCCTGCCTACTTGCACGGCCCGTCCTAGGCGACGGCGTACAACTGGGCGACGGTCCCTACGCTCAATATGTGCACGACAGACAAACAGACAAGGGTACACAGAAGCTAAGGGAAATGGGGCAGTTGCCCACGACAACACCGTGAGCAACAAGAGTATTGAACAAGCCGAGTCAAACCAGGAGTGTACGAGGTACCAAACGCAGAGCAGGAGAGTAGTCAGTAAAGCCAGGGTCAATATGAAGCAGAGGTCAATAGTACAATCAGCAGCAGCAGAGCCAGGAAACAGGCAGAATCACAGGCAAAGGAGGAGCAGGAAATGAAGGTATAAATAGACAGAGGGAGGGAGCTAGCTCCGTCTGGCCAGGCTGTGATAGGCTCCCCCTCTTCTCAGCCTCCCAGCCCGAGTGGTAGATGATCGAGTCACTCTATCAGACTTAGGAGCAGGTGCAGACTGATTAACCACGTGCGTCGACACAGAAGCTGTGTCTGGCAGATCCTTTACAGTTGTTACATAGGACTGCAGGTAACATCTACTACATTATCTGTGCTGTGTACATATGTGCCTGTGTGGGTATATATGGGTCTGTTTGTGAATGTGTCTTTGTGCTTGTATATATGTGCCTTTTATGTATTTGTATATGTCCCTGTCTGTGTATTTATCCGCCGTTGTGTGTGTGTATATGTGTTTGTACGTCTATATATTTACCTGTATGTATTCCAGAATGTGTGTATGCATATTTGCCTGTATGTCTAAATATCTGTCTTTATTTATGTACCGTATATATGTTCCAGCGTGTCCATATATGTGGTTAATTTTTGGTTTGTGTAGGGGGCGGCAATAGAGCATCCCACACAGTGCGCCATCCAAGCTAAGGCCGGCCCCTTTTGTCACCAACCCTAGTCAGAAGGAACTCCGCCGCTGCCTGCGCCGAATGACCTCCTCGGCTCCTCCGGTAAGTCACACCAGGCAGAGTGGAGAGTGGTAGCGGTAGGCTACCGCTCACCGCTCTGTTCACAGTGTGGCGCTAAGTACAAGGGGGGGAGTGTGGCGCTATTTACAAGGGGGGGGGGGGGAGTGTGGCGCTGTTTAGAAGGGGGGAATGTCGCGCTATTTACAAAGGGGCAGCGGGCTGTGTGTGGAACTATCTACAAGGGGGGCTGTGTGGCGCTATCTACAGGGGACTGTGTGTGGCCTCTTTAATTTATTTTCTTTTAATTTATTTTTATGTTAATTACATTATAGAACTACATTGCTTGTAAAATGTAGAAATGGTTTTATACTCGAGTTACATTAAAGAAAATTGTGAAAAAAAATGACACCTCATTGATTGGTAGGGAAAGAAAACATGGCGAGGGGGAAGGAGATGTCGGGAAATAAATGGGGGGGGGGGCGCCAATCTGAATTTTTGCCCCGGGTGCAGGAGAACCTAGCTACGCCTCTGTGTTCGTGTGTCCCTTCTGGGTGTTAAATGAAAACACATTGCACAGGTTTTTGAAGGGAGTTTTGTTTTATACTCTCTAGAGCATGCACTTGTTAGCAATTTTGCCATTGCAAATAGTGCCCCCCACATTCACAATGTCGGAAAACATAAAAACAATTGTGTACAAACAGTAAAAACAAAATGTGGCATAAGTCCACCAACTCAACATATAAGCCTCCTACATTTCTGTTAAGCGGGGAGGAGAGTCATAATTGGAGGGTGGGGGAAACGTGGGTGGAAAATGCTGTGGATAATTTTTCCAAAAGCCAGTGGTAGTGTATTGGGAGGGTGGGTAAGGGTACATGGTTTCCAGAAACTGGGATCCAGCAGAGGGAATGGAATGGCGGGGGGGGGGGAGGTTGGGTGTCTGTCTGGGTAGAGGCGTTGAGTGATCTTGGGCTCTGGGGCATGCATGAGGATGGCTCCCTAAGGCCAGGGGTCCTATGCAGGCTGTAGACCAGTTCTTCCAGGAGGGGCAGGGGGTCAGCGATGTCAAAGGCTGCCAGCACGGCGAGAACATAGGTTATAAAGGTGTGTCCAACATGCCGTTGCATTTGGCGGCAGCGAGATGCAATGGTATAGCCAAAATAATCATAGTCATCATCGCCGTGGCCCTCCGGATAAAGGACATGGCGTTTGTCTCAACTTCCAGTTGACGCTCCATTGTCCGGAGGGCCCTCCGAGATCGCTGTCGGGTGGAAGGTGACCAGGTAAGGGGGTGGCGGACGTGTTGGTGTTCCCACAGGCAAAGGGCCGCCAGCAGGTGGCGCAGTGGTTTCTTCAGCCCCCTGGGATGATGCGGAAACCCCTGAAGGTCCGGCGTCACTAGGAGAGTGAGGCTCCGCTTCCAGTGGTTCGTGGTGAGAGGTTGATGGAGTGGGTTCCCTCTCCCTCTGCTGCTGTTCCTCTTGTGCAGCAGGACACTCTTCCATAGGTGTTTGAAAATTTCCAGTGGATCGGAGAATGGTCATCGAGAAAATGTTTTTTTGCGAGCGGAGATCACTGTCATCCTCGAGTGCAACAGGCATGTTTATTTGTGCAGTAACTTTTTTGCACACCCACCATAAAACACATTCCAACATAACATGTGCAACGTAATCAATAATTAAACACTATCCAAAAGGCCACACCTAGGGGAGACGGACCAGCAAATGCTACTTTGCTAGCATGACAAGTGGCATGCCGAATGTATTGGCCAATTTTCTGTGTTTGAATGCTTTCATAAAGATAATCCTCTGCGCCTTCATGAGACTGGCAGGGTTGCAGTCCAATGTCAACACGGGTAACACCTGGTGTTTAGAATCACGTCAATGGGGAGTTCCGCGTGAGAATGCCATTTAGGGGTTGACATGAGCATGTTTGCCAGGGCAAATACAACATGATTACACACACACATATTGCATGTTGGGTAGACACTTCCAAGGGCGCGATCAGGAACGAAACAGAAAAGGGCAAACAGTTGTGCTAAGGTGGTAAACGTTGACATTCATAAATATGTTGACTTTCAGAGACCTGACATATATCATAACAATACCTATTCGTCTAAACGTATGCCTACGAATTAGCTGCTTGACACCATAACATTCAGTGCTTTACAAATTAATGGGCAAAAACTTACTGGCGGAGTGCCCTGTTCGGCAGGAGGAACAGCAGCTGCTGGTGGTAGGGACATTGGGACCCTTGTGAGGGAGAGGACCCACTCCTCTCTGCCTTTTTCAGGTGCCTGGATGCGGTCCTGGACACTTTTCCAGTGGTTCTGGAGGTCTTTTTCTGCGAAAAAAAGATTGATTACTTACCAGTAATCGGTTTTTCAAGAACCTATGACAGCACCCCTGGAGACGTCCCATCCGCTGGACAGGAAACCTGAGGATATAAAAATGGACACACCTCTCCACACACCCAGTCTTTAGGAAGAACTCAGGATGAGAAGTAGTTTAGATTTTTTTTTGGTGAAATTTCCTCACACCTTTATATATACAATATTTACAGAAATGCTTAAATTTAAGGTTAGCGATCCAGCTTATAAGGATCATTTGCTAGAACCATGGGAGGGTAACAGCGGGGTGCTGTCATAGGTTCTTGAAAAACCGATTACTGGTAAGTAATCAATCTTTTACCCTTTCACCTATGACAGTACCCCTGGAGATGTAAAATAGAAACCAATATTGTTAGGGTGGGACCACTGCTTGTAGCACCTTTCTACCAAAGGCCAAGTCAGAGGCTGTATGCAGTTGTAATCGGTAGTGTTTAAAGAAGGTGTGAGGAGAACTCCATGTGGCAGCCTTACATATTTGGTTTAGGGATGCGTCTGCTCTCTCTGCCCATGAAGTGGACACGGCCCTGGTGGAGTGAGCTCCAAAAAACTCTGGGGGCTTGAGCTTCTGATTTATGTAGGCTAATTGTATGGCCTGCTTGATCCACCTTGCTATGGTGGCTTTACTGGCTGCCGAACCTTTGTTGTGACCCTGAAACTGGACAAACAAGTTTTCTGAGGATCTCAGATCCTGCCTAATCTTTAGGTACTGGATTAGGCATATTTTTCATCTAGGCAGTTAAACTGTTGTCCCCTCTGATTTTTTGGGTCATCACAAAAAGAGGGAAGGACAATATCTTGGTCTAAGTGAAAAGGAGAGACCACTTTAGGAAGGAATTCTGGTAAGGTTTTTAGGATGACTATCATCTAGCAGTAGGGTATGTGGAGGAAAGGCAGAGAGGGCCTGAATCTCCCTCACTCTACGGGCTGATGTAATGGCTAACAAAAATGTCATTTTGAATGTCAGCATTTTCAAGGAGATAGAGTTTATTGGTTCAAAAGGTGGTTTTATCATAGCCTGGAGAACAAGGTTTAAGTCCCAGGGAGGAACTGGAGATTTTATCTGGGGTTTAAGTCTGCAGGCGGCAGTTAGGAATCTCTTGATCCAGGGGTGTTCTGCTAATTTGAAATTGAAGAAGGAACTTAAAGCAGAAATCTGAACCATTAACGTAGTAGGCCTAAGGTTTTTATTTAATCCTGCCTGGAGGAAATCCAATATTAAGGGAATATCTGGTTTGGTTAAAGGATTAATATCCCTGCCTGCAAAATTCAAGAATGCCTTCCATGACCTCAGATATATTTTTGAGGTAATCGGTTTTCTACTGGCTAGTAGGGTGGAGATGACCGATTCTGAGAATCCTCTTTGCCTAAGGATTATCCTTTCAGTTTCCAGGCTGTCAAATGGAGTTTCTGAATGTCGGGGTGTATTACTGGGCCCTGATATAGAAGGTCTGACATGTTTGTGAGAACCCATGGCTGGTGTGAAGACATTTTTCTTAACCACGTGAACAATGGTCTCTTTGGCCAGAAGGGGGCTATTAGTATCACACTGGCCCTGTCTTCTCGGACCTTTTTTATTACTCTTGGGAGGAGGTTCGGGGGGGGGGGGGGGTGTATCCTCTCTCTTGACTCCAACACTGGGAGAATGCGTCTATTGCTGTTGGGTGGTCTGAAGGGTTTAGGGAGAAGAATCTCTGGGTTTTTCTGTTTTGCTTGGATGCAAATAGGTCTATTGATGGGGTTCCCCATTTGAGGATGATTTCCTGAAATACTGTTGTATTCAGGAACCACTCTGATTGGTGAAGCCTTTCTCGGCTTAGGAAGTCTGCCACCTGGTTGTCCTTTCCCTTCAGATGAACAGCTGATAGAGTCAATAGGTGTTGTTCTGCCAGAGAAAATATCTGTGAGGATAAGTCCATCAGCGAAGCCAATCTCGTACCCCCTTGCCGATTTATATAAGATACTGTGGTCGTGTTGTCTGAATATATTTTCAAGTGCTGACCTGAGATTGCATGTATGGATCTCTTCAAGGCCTGAAGAACTGCTGCCAGTTCCCTGAAGTTGGAGGATCTTTGAGCGGTCTGCTGATCCCACTGACCCTGAAGAAGAGAGGAGTCGTAATGGGCTCCCCACCGCCAAGGACTCGCATCTGTGGTCATGTTGAGAGTAGGGGTTAACTTCCATGGAATACTCCTCATGAGGTTCTCCCTGTTCAACCACCATCTGAGTGACATCCTTGCTGTGGAAGAGATGTGTAAGGGCTGGTCCAAGGAGAGACTGCTTCTGTCCCATTGATTTAAAGTGTCCCACTGTAGTGGCCTGGATCTGAAGTGAGCCCATAGTACGGCTGGGATGTATGATGTCATGAAGCCCAGGACTGACATAGCTTTCCTGAAAGATGTCGTATGGCTCAGGTAGATCTCTGATATCCTGCTTATCAGGGGACCTATTTTTTCTTCTGGAAGGAAGGATATCTGCTTGGAGGAGTCCAGCAGGGTTCCTAAGAATACACATCTTTTTGATGGGTTTAAATTAGATTTTTTTTAAACTTATGTTCCATCCTAAATTTGTTAATATATCTCGGACTATTTGTATCTATAGGGTCAAGGTTTGAGATATTTCTGCAGCCAACAGGAAATCGTCCAGATATGGTATCAGGAGAATGTCGTTCATCCTGATGTAAGAGGTCATTTCCGCTATCAGTTTTGAAAATACCCTTGGGGCTTGTGAGATGCCAAAGGGGAGGGCTCTGTATTGTAGGTGAAATACAGACCCATTGAGTGTCACTGTTACCCTTAGGTATCTTTGATGATGATGACATATGGGTACGTGATAGTAAGCATCCTCTAGCTCTATTGAGGCCATCACACAATCCCTGGAGAGGAGATTTATAGTTGATGCAATGCTCTCCATGCAGAATTTTTTGTAGGTCAGATAAAGGTTTAATTTTTTTAGATTTATAATGACCCTGTGTTTGCCTCCTGGTTTGTTCACAAGGAAGAGAGGGGAATAAAAGCCCTGACCTGTCTTTATGCTTGGAACTTGGATCAGGACTCCATTTTTTATGAGTGACAGAACTTCTATTTCTAGGATCTTTTGTTGGTCCGGGCTCCTTAGGGCCCTTGTGGGAAAAAAATCTGTCTGGGGGAAGAGATCTGAACTCTAGTACGTACCCGGTTTTTATAATTCCTAGAATCCAAAGATTTGCTGATATCTTTTGCCAATCCTTGAAAAATAGGGAAAGACGACCCCCCCCCCCCCCCACTGTATGTACTGTGGCGTCATTGTAGGTCCCTATTTTTAGGGTCCTTTTGGGGCCTGAAGAGAAAGGACTTATTCTTCCTAGTAAATCTTGAAGGTCTAAAGTCCTGTCCCCTAGGGTTAGGTCTTTTGTTATTAGGCCCTTTGGGACGAAAGGAATCTCTTGTTGGCCTTGTTTGTGCAGAGAACCCTTTCTTACTATCTGATGCTTTTTCCAGCAGGTCATCAAGTGGGGGCCCAAAAAGGTAGTCTCCTGAGCAGGGAATAGCACACAGCTTCCCTTTGGATCCTGTGTCCCCTTTCCAGGTTTTTAGCCAGATAGCTCGTCTAGCAGAATTTGACAGAGCTGCTGATCTGGCTGAAAGGCGTACAGCATCTACTGAGGCGTCTGCCAAGAAATCTGCGGCTTTGGAAAGTGTTGGAAGGGAGGCTAGGATCTGATCCCAAGGAGTCTTGTCTTTTAAATGTAAATCCAATTGTGCGAGACAGATTTTCAGGGATCTAGCCACACAAGTGGCTACAATGCCTGGTTTAAAAGCCCCCGTAGAGGCTTACCAGATCTTTTTAAGGTAGAAGTCGGCCTTCCTATCCATAGGGTCAGACAAGGAGCCTAGATCTTCAAAGGGAAGGGAGTGTTTCCTTGATATCTTGGCTACTGGAGCGTCAAGTCTAGGGATGTTGTCCGAGTCCTTGCATGCCTCGTCCTCAAAAGGATACTTCCTTTTGAGAAATTTGGGAATACTTGTTTTCCTATCAGGATTTTTCTATTCTTTTTTAATGAGGTTAGATATGTTTCTATGGATAGGAAAGGTTCTATTCTTCTTAGGTCCTAGGCCTTGAAACATTATGTCCTGGTACGGACCGAGGTTCTTTAGGATCATGTATATTCATAGTCGCCCTAACCGTCTTTAGGAGTAGGTCTATGTCCTCAGTTGGGAACAGATTCCTTTCTCCCTCATCCTCACCTGAGGAATCAAAGGAGCTGTACTCCCCTTCTTCACCTAGTTGAGGATCCTCTTCAGCTGAGGAATCAGAATCTATTCGGCTAGAAGAGGCAAACGGAGGATCTCTTTTCCTCTTAAGGGACTTTAGTGAGTTCCTAACTTCAGCCCTTGCAATATCCTTGATACTTGTGGCTAAATTTGTAGACTCTTCTGAGATGATGTTGTCTAAACATTTCTGACAGAGCCTTTTGTTATAGGATGATGCGAGTTTCTTTTTACATATCGCACATTCCTTGTTATGAGCCTTATCCTGTTTTTTCCTAGGACAATCCCTGGCCTAAACATATGTACAAGAAAAGGGAACAGTATTAGGTAAGGAAGAGGGTTTTTCTTTTCTTACCCCATATTCCTGGTGTCCTCAAGTACCGGACTGGAGGACTTGGCATCCGAGCGGTCAGTGCGTCCTGCCGCTTCTCCTGGCGTTTCCATAATGGAGGAAGAAGACTGGAGACCGAAGGTCCTGCTGTTTCTGGCCTAAATAGGCCATGGATTGGCAGGGAGGCCCTCGGCTCCGGGCGCTGGAGCCCCTCCTCCCCACGTGGGTCACCGGAACACCGCTCCCTGGAGTGTTGGACGCATCACCACCCAGAAGTGACGTGTTGCGGCCACCGGAAGTGCCAGTGAGAACGCCGGAAAGCCGCCAATGCTGGGCAGGGTCCGGCAGAGCCGAACGGGACCCCGGGAATCCGCTCCCCGCCAGAGGAAGGCCTCACAGTGTAGGCCTTAAACCACCTCCTTTTGCTGCAGCAGGAGGGAGGCGATGGACCGGGAGGAAAGGGAGTACCTGTACCAGACTCAAGGTTGCTCCCTCCAAAGAAGACTTATACCTTCCAGAGCACCCCTAGTGGAATAAGGTGAGACCTTGCTAGGGGGTCTGCAACCCCGGGAGAAGTGCTTTTCCTCAGGACAATCCTTCCATCCGGAGGACAGGAAACCTGACTGGTTGTGTGGAGAGGTGTGTCCATTTTTATATCCTCAGGTTTCCTTCCAGCGGATGGGACGTCTCCAGGGGTGCTGTCATAGGTGAAAGGGTAAAAAAGGTCAAATCAACTGTGGCCCAAAAAAACATACTATCCCTTTCAGGAAGTGTTACTTCTTTTTGTGTTTTGGTTAGAAAGTCAACTGTTGCAGAAACAAAAAACACTGCTAAGATGCGGGTGTTTTGCAATGTCAAATGTACTTGCTCCTCTGAGGCATTCCAGACTGTCATGACGAAAGCATTGATTTGCACATACACACCATTTGCCTTTCTAACGACTAAACATCATCATTCTAAAAAAACTATGTGTACATATTAGGAACACTCACCACTTGTTTGTGCGCCTCACCCAGTCGGAGTACAGTGCCACACATCTCCTCCCACGAGTCCTGTCTTTGGGCACGGTTGCTGTACCCAGGGACCTGCTTATCCCACAGATTGCGCCGGGCCTGTACCTTTAAACCACAGAAATACACAAAATCACAATTCACCCACAGGCGTAAGGAAAAAGAGCAGTTGATTTTCAACACGGATTGCTTTTTGGAGTGGCACAAAACAAACACGATAATCTTTTAATTGGAAATCAGAATACCAGAAACACGGGAACACATTTTGAACCTACTAAGGTTAGTTAATGAGGTAAAGTGCGTTATGTCGCCTGCGGAGGTTGTGCGTGCAAGGAAATGCAACGCAGGAGGGATTGTGTGGTGGTTACGCATTGCTGTGCTCAAAACACACATGAAACAACCGCAATTAAACTATTTACATTATCAGAGAGAGTGCAAATGTGGGCCAAACATTAAACACACCATAAACGTGACACAAATATGCTGCGAACATTCCTGACAAAATGTGCCTACACAGAAAAAACGACAATAACAATGTTGAGATATATACATTCAACACTTTCCAACAGAGAGTTTAAGGTTAGTTACAGCTACAAATGCGCCATGAGGTCTGAGTGGGCACTATGGCATCTGGAGATATTGCTAAACTAATTGAATGGTTTTGAAGCGTTGGTAACATTACATACATTGCATTGGCTAAAGGTACATTAGGCCGATGTATAGGAATAAAGGCACATTTAACAGGTTCCCGACCGCTGGCCGTAAATATACGGCCAGCGGTCAGGGTC